>NC_069084.1:600000-788406 GCF_947172395.1 Bicyclus anynana
AAGAGAGCGTCTCCGTGGAAGAACTGAAGAGGAATCAACCTATCGCTGCAGAACAGGGTTCCGCGGGCTGGGAAGATCGTTCAGTTGGGCCACGGAACTGAAGTGACGTCATCGAAGTCTGCCTAGACCGAAGAAAAGGCATCAACCCTTCGCTGCGGGTGCATTGAGGCGAAGCTCAGTAGTAGCTACCGAAGACCGCGAGGCTTGTGGGGAAGATCGTTTCATCGAGCTACAGACCAACTAAGGATCTACGACGCATCCACGAAAAGGAATCTACCTTCGCTGCGGGTGCATTGAGGCGAAGCTCAGTAGTAGCTGCCAAAGACCGCGAGGCTGTGGGGAAGATCGTTTCGTCGCGCAGTAGAAGACCTTCAACGGAGTCACACCTTCAACAAAACGAAGAGGAATCCACCTTCGCTGCGGGTGCATTGAGGCGAAGCTCCGAGTAGCTGCTGAAGACCGCGAGGCTGTTGGGAAGATCGCTTCGTCGCGTTGGAGAAGACTTCAAGGGAGTCACCTTCAACAAACCGAAGAGGAATCCACCTTCGCTGCGGGTGCATTGAGGCGAAGCTCGGAGTAGCTGCTGAAGACCGCGAGGCTGTTGGGAAGATCGCTTCGTCGCGTTGGAGAAGACTCTAAGCGGTTTACCGCGCCTCATCTGTTCACCACCTAACGGTGTCAAACGGTGAACAGTGAGTTAACGCCTAACGGCGGGAGCAGTATACCAGACGATACTGCCAGCTTGCCTTAACCGGCAGCTGTAACAGTCTGATCGCGCCGATACGGTTCACGTGAGATAGGGGTCCTCCTAGTAGGCACAGCCGAGGGTGTCGGGCGTTCCTCCCGATACCTGAGCACTCTAACCCTCACGTGTTACCCTCTGTCGGGCGATTCCCACCTCACCTTACCCATTACTCCATCCCTGGGAGAGTGTGTCTTTCGAGACCCTCAAACAGGACTGCTAGGGCATTAGGGCTGATAGGGCAGTTAGGGTATTAGGGACGGTAGGTTTCTTAGGGTATTTATGTATTTTATTTTTAAGGTATTTATTTATTTTATTTAGGGTTTTAAAACGGTATGTTTATCAGGGCATTTATTTATTTTACTTTATTCTACAAGGTATATAATTATTTTATTTAGGGTTAACGTTAGGATTATTAGGGTTTTAGGGACAGTAGGATTGGTACAGTCAATAAAACCCCGAAGACGGATAGAGCAAGTGGCTCTAGGATAGATTAAATTATAAAACCACGACTTACGCACGACAATGGACGGATTAGTAATCGCAGAAATAAGAAACCTATTAAACCTCTTGCAAAAAGTAGAACGAGCTTCACATGAAGACCCTTGCATAAATAACAATCGAACACAAGCTATAGATGACGAACCACGCATGGATAAACGGACGCGAGATTATACAAGAAAAAGAGCTATTTTAAAAGCAAATATAGAAATTAAACAAGCACAGTTAGAACGGGCTAATGCAGAAGTCGAAATAGCGAAAACAAAAATAGAGCTTATTCAATTTGATGAAGGAAATAGTTATAATAAAATAACAGAAACTGTTAATAACTATACAAATAACTTAGATTTACCACTAAATAAAAATAAAAACATCGACATAATGAATAATCCAGGAAGAATAGACGCAACAATAAATAAAGATAGTCGTCATTCAGAGCCAAACTGTAATAGTAATAGTGAAGATGAAGTTAAAGTTTTGGCCGACTCTACTACCGAAGAGAAAATTCTTTCATGCCAACCAGAGCAATGCAAATTAGAAATAATTAAAAACAACAAAAGCTATTCGGAAATAATTAACAGTGTTCCAGGCGATAGCATAGTATTAACACCGACTACGTCTACAATACCTCAGCTAAGTATTACGGACAAACAAGAAAGATACTGTGTTACAAACCGCAAAGAACTCCTAAATAAACGTAAACTGAAAAGCTACAGTAATAAAATAAATCATAGACTTGATAAGATTGTTGTAATGAGGAAATTAAACATACCACATTTTAAACTAACAGTGGAGTTTTATAGACACCACTCGAATACAAATACTATAACTTCATTGAAGAAACAATCAATACATACACTTTTCAATGCTGACACTCAAAGAAATATAACAGCACTCTCGCAAAGAAACTTTTGTAACAAAAAGAGTCATTACGATATTAAAACTCAAAGCTGTATCTACTTACTGTTGAAGTCAATTAATCGATTTAAAAAAGAAGACACCACCTTTAGCGATGCTTTGGCAAAAACGGTTGCATCACAAATAAAAGAAAGCCATTATATCTCAAGCTATGATAGTTATGCTGAAAACAAAGTTAAACTAGCTGTAGTCATCTCTACAATAGACGAATACAAAGCACAAACACTTTTACGCTACTGGGATCAATACTGCAAGCCGAATAGTAGACAAAGTTCAGTTAAACCTAAAACAAATAACAGTATAATGGATCTACGTAGCAAGTTTGACAACTACCATGAACCACGTAAAATTGGCCAGATTAATAATATAACTACAGTGAAACATTATTTAAAATATAACGTTATACAATTTGCGAATACGAAACAACTTAATTACTACTTAAAAGTCACGTCAATTAAAAACTCTGATTACTCGATATCATTAGATTACCTAATATTAAGTTTGTACACCTGCGCAAGAGATAAGATAAAACCAATAATGATTGCTTATGAAAAGACGAGAAAACAAAGACACAAAATATCACAACCATTTGCCGAACAAATTGTTAAACCCAGTTTATTACACCCACCTGCAAATGATAAAACAAAACTTTCAAACTTACGCCGCGATAGTAATAATATCAATAAACGTCTTGTTCAAGAACGTCATTGTTTAAAATTAATGAAAATACTTAAAAAGCCAGCCAACATTACCCCAAAAGAAATCTTAACAATAGACAAAGGCATCATAAAATATAATATTTCCGAAGTACGAGAACTTAGTTTATTGCTGTCGGCTGCAAATAAAGAAACAATGCCACTAAACAGAAACAATGATGACCACCTGTTTACTGACATAATAACATGGCCACGAAACAAAAAATGGATTACTGATTATTACCGTAAACAGAAAATAAAACTAATCAACAATGGAACTCCGAAACATGTCGTAAAATCTAAGATATTACATTTTAAAGATAAATATAACTCATCAGAGTTTAAATTAACGACCAAAACGATTGAAGATAAATGTACACAGATAATAACCTTCAAACGTGACATAGCACAAATTGTAAAACCTAGACAACGCTTTACCGGTAAATATTTAATTAAAAACCAAGAGGATCTTATAAAACTGAAACTTATTGGAAATATACCAATAAATATTTTCGAAGATTACTTATTGAAACCACGCAGAATTATAAATAATGTTATACGTATCATAATATCGCAGTATTCAAGGCAATTCACTCAATTTCAAGACAAGGGGGAGCTCTACAATGACCTGTATCGTATTATAAATATATACCAAACATATAGAAAACCTAGACTGAAGAAGGCTTAGTCTCGGTAATAACCAATCCAAGGATGAACATTAGAATTTAAATTAAATTAAAGTTATTTCGAAGTCACAACTAAATTAAAATAAACATTACAAAAACAAATTATGGTATTTATTATTAAGAGTTGCTCTTAGTTTATGTAGTTTGTTCTTCATTAAAATCTTTGTCTGTGTTAGTAATTATCATGAAGTACCATGTAAAAGCATGCGAAGTATAATCAATCTATTTTTAATTACTTAATTTGATTTATTAATATAAACGTTAAAGCTTTCTCAAAATAACAAACAAGCAAATCACAAGGAATGATTAATATGTTTAGATTCACTTATAGGCACGATATTTTGTAATATATAAGTTGAAAGGAAATGATCTTATTATTTCAATACTATGATTATATTAACTAACATTAACTACATATTTTAGTTTACTTACAAAGTACAGAAAATTCTTGAACCAAAACTGAACACTAGATAATTGTAACCTGAGAAATATTTTCATCCTGAATATTGTAACTAATTTGTATTAAATAAGACCTTACAGATCTTGAATTTAGTCTGTATCGTCAACCCCTACTTTTAGTGCTGCAGAATACATCTTGACAGATCTTATCTTCGCACGAGGGGGAGACTGTTAAGAATTATTAGGGAACTAATTCTAGTTGACGATACTTTGATTTTATTAACACTATTTAGTGTTCTACTTGGTGCGTTAATCCATAAATACATTAGTGTTGTACTATTGTTTAATCTGTACAGTGTTTCTTGTGGTAACTTTAAATAATCTTTGTATAGTTTACTTATTTGAACAATCTGTCGTTTGTTTTTATTTCCAAAAGTCCCACGTGGTGTATTATTGAGAGTTTGTATTTTGAGTCTACATGATTGTTTGCTTTGTTCTGGTTGGTGTATAAAAGCTTGCTCTTCTGTTTTAGAGTTCGAAACTATTGTATTTATTGTTTTATCTTCAGAACTACTATAATTGTTTGACTCATAACTACTGTCTTTGTTTAATACAGAAACCGTTGTTGTTGAAACATTACTGAAGGTGATGTTATTGTTTTCATAAGTAATTGGCAATTTTTCTATATCGTTAAATATAAATACAGATGCAGACTATTTGATTGTATTAAGCATTAATTATCTTTACTTTTACCATGTATTTGTTTAATTATTGTATACTATATTGCTGTACTACTTTGATAATATCTATCTCGTTCTAATGTATATTTACTTTACTATTCTAACAGTATTGCCATTTCACTCTTTATTATATCACTATCTCATTTGTACATGTAACTCTGTCTCCTTTGTATTTTACTATTACTGCAATAAAGATAAGGGAATGCGGACGCTTCAAACTCTATATAATAAAGCACCCCATGTATTAATCACACACTTCACTCCCGAAGCCTGAAGCGATCGCACCTCTACATAACAATAATTACGTGTTTTATTTACGCGTCAATTCCTGTGGTTTGGACTCTCCAAAATCCTCCACAATAATATTCGAGTTCTGTTATATGTATTCCAAGATTAGCTTCTTCAATATTATTTATTGCTCCTCATAGCAAAGCTCATAGTTTAACTGCATGTGTGTTATGGAATTAAACATACCTACTTACCTAATTAATACGTTAAAAAAGTATAATCCTTTTCCGAAATTGGGTAAACAGCAGTAGCAATAATAAACATCTTGACTTCACGTTTTCAATTTTATTAACCGACTTCCAAAAAGGAGGAGGTTCTACGTTCGGCTGTATGTATGTTTTTTTTTATGTATGTCCAGCGATAATTCCGTCATTTATGGACCGATTTTGACAATTCTTTTTTCGTTTTGAAGGGTTTGATTCCAGGGTGGTCCCATTTGGCACCGTCTTCAAACTGTTCAGAAGGTAGCACGTAGGTAAGAAGTTATTTCTTGCTTTTTAGTTTAGGGTTATTTTGAGTTGGAAGTCGGTTGAATTTTTTTTATTAAAATTTTTATTTTCCTTGATAAGTGTTTGTTTTAAGTGACTTTACAGAAGATGTTACCATCGACCACGTAGGATGTAATTATAGTGCACAAGTGTTTTCGCAAACACAGGTGCATTTGAACCTAGGACCTCACTATACGTACGGGTCCAATGAGGCAATTTACAGTCTTATTCACAGTAGGCAATACAATGCATTAAGTAATCATATAAAGTGCGGAAGATCCTTAAGTTTAAACCCACCACTCCACCGTCAGCTACACAATGAGCCGGCAGAGGACTATTAGCTACATCCGATGGTATCGCCTGCAGCACCTGCCCGCCTGCCCGCCCATTGTTTAGAACAAAGCCAGTATTAGACGATCGGAATCTCTATAATACGAGAAAGCAATTAATGAGTTTAAGTGCATTGACTTCAAGGCTTTACAAATCTATAAATAATTCGAGATTTTATTATAAAGATCTGATCTGCATTACAGAAATAACATTGAAGTGAAAGAAGGAAGATTTCAAATGTCATACCCACCTATTATTGCATATTGCTGCAGGCATGAATGCAGTGACACTGGGAGGTTTCGACAAAATGTAATAGGTCTTTTTTTCTTTCCAAAAGGGGTTGTCTGTTCTGTATTAAGGCCTAGGGTGCAAAATATCGTGTGGGGAGGAAAAACACATTTTGTCGCCATCACAAAATATTGCTCTCTTTCGTCTCATCGCAGAGAAAGGGAGAGCTTTTATTTTGCAAGAGAACGGTACATTAATGTTACCTATAACACAGCTTAGGTGTTCAAGGTTCGTTTTCTAAAAAAGGCATAGCGAGGATTTCCCGAAGGTCTTCGTTCTTCGAAGTTCTTCGTAGTTCTTCGAAGGCGAAGGAAGCGCGTCTTATCTTAATATTTCGGATTTCGATACTCGATAACGACTCTCTCCATAGCGTGCCAACTCGTACTTAGGGTATAAGCAATTAGTTTAGAACGAATCAAATAATAGAACCCAGTTTGTTAATTAGAGACTCGCTTTCATAAAATGGACGGCGAAAGGGAATTGAAGTTAATTGTGACCGTAAGATATCGAATTATTGTCGTCCCTTATGCCTCGAGAGCTCCATGGTTAATCGGCTGTCCTCAAGGCCGAGAGGTTCTAGGTTCGATTATCGCCGCCTGGATTATTTTCGTATATATGCCGCCCTTTTATACCGTGGTTACTTCTCAACCCAGGGAGGCAAAGAGTTCATGTCGGACTCTACTGAGCCATGAAAACGTACTCCTAACCTAGCACAGTGTTTTTATAGCCAAAGTCAAAGTCAAAAGTCAAAATTCATTTATTTCAATTCTTCTCTTCAGATCAGAACCCCTTAATGTGTAATTAATGAGGGGATGCTTCCCTTATACTATCCCCAAACCTTTTGGGCCTATACGAAATTAAGAGGCGTACAAGGGCTACACGAGGAAGTCCCACGTAACCCGATTCCTTCCTTAGAAGAATCCGTATATTAATGGAGTTTCCCCCCTCCTTCAAAAATGAAAGGTCACGGCCAGGAGCAAGCACATTGGTTAGTAAAAACAATAACAATAGTCAAACATGTCAACTTCCGCTCTGTAAACGTAGACAATGGACAGACGCGCCGGTCCGCGCAGGAAGTCGTTATCATAACTTCTTAAGACAGTCTCTTTAAATTATACTTTATTATAACTTGCCTTCCGAATCAGGGTTTTGTTCTTTGAGGGTAGACGTGTAATCGTCAGACGCTTAGCTTCGTGGCAACCCTTCGCTAGAGACCTTTAAAGTTTGATCATTTCTCTCATCAAATTCTCAACTGCGGACTGATAATTCGCACTGAAAATTTTTAGTAATAAGGCAAAGCTCAGTAAAAACTTGAACCCAGCACATGGTGATCTAAAGCCATGACTAGTCACTGGACCAATGAGGCATTGAAACTCCAACATTAGTGAGAAGCTATGATCGGTTTCGCTATAAAACGGTGACGTAACGCGGAAGATAACTGCGCTGTGAAGAATGGTAGTTTAGTAACTTTGTAGTAACGTGCTTGCGTGCTTGTGGGAAGTAGGCCGTGCAGCCGTGGTCACTGGGCTGTCGTATACAGCCTCAAAGCCTATACAACCATATTTATTTTATAGCCTATACGAGATCGATATGGCATACATCGATATGGGTCTCAAACAGCTAAAGAATAACAAGACACCTGTACTTAGTTTGCGAGTTATACAATACACGAATTTTTAATTCACATATATTGCATTGTACAGGATGCTCGGGAGTATATCCCTTAACTTCAAGGTATTAACGAGACTTACAGGAACCGAACTGTATAACTAATTTTTAATTAAGTACAAAAAATATAAGTTTTCATACAAAGTACCTACTTTAAATAATACCGACTATCCGTGTAACACATGCTTTGCCTTTAGGTAACAAAGCGACTACTTTGCATTATACATTTTAAGATCTATTTATAAAAGTAATATAATTTACTTCGAAAATATTCATTTTAGAACATATGTTCCCTGAACATTTTGAATTAATTTTTGTTAAAGAAATAATAACCCTAGAAATATGAGATTTACTTTTGAGCATCCTGTCGAAATATCCTGATATCGTATTAGACAGAGTGATTAGAGAGATTAGACAGGTGAATTCGAAATTCACACTAGTGAGTTATAGAACATCGTTACAGAATAGCATTACAAGTGTGAACACTAAATCATAGCTGAATTTCTAAAACCTACGAATACGATTGTTAATTTGGTTATTCACGAGGGTATAGCACCTAGGCTTATTACAGGAGCGTGGTGGTTCTTCCTTCGAAAAAGATGACAATAAGAAAGTGTAAGTACCTTGCTGAAGAATTGAAGAGGAGGTATTATTTACTTAGTAGCAAAAATAGGACTAAATGTCTATAATAAACTCGCAACAACTTTAACAAAGCGTTTTAAAACACTTTAAGATTTTGCTAACTATACCCTGCACTTCAGTTAACGCTTAAGCCTTTTCAAATAAAGTTCAAAATCGGCAAATCATTACTCTTGTTTAATTAGCAGTAAATTGATATCTATGGCATGACTATAAAAGTCATTTTGGTTTGTAATTGTGTTAGCTAAAATGAGGAAGTGAATTCTTCCGTCATTTGTTTCATATTGCCAGGTAGACTAGCTCACGGAACAAAAAACTAATACTCGTAGCTCTGGATTGATGTGCCTACGTTAAGTAATACAGTTATGTATTGTTAAGTATACTAATATGTTGATAATCCATAAAAGATCAAAGAAAAGAAAGCTCTTTACTGGAATTACTACTTAAAGTTACATAATACCATTTTTCTATGCATCAAAAACCTATGCCCTCCACATTTCAATTGTCTTGTTGGTCTTTGACGCTCAGCCTATGGGCCTTCGAACATAATTAGGTCGTACGTAAAAATCCTTAGAATCCGAATTCGGAGTTAGGATGTCAGTGGTTTTAAAGGTACTTCTGTGCCTCGAACTTTAAGCCGTTCGGTAAGTAAAAAAATCAGAACATCAACCTCATTAATTAGAGCTTGCATTTGGCCACAAAAATTGGCTGCTGATTTATAACATTTTTGCGCTAAACTCACATCCCATCTCTGTATTAAAAATGCACAGAGTTACTTTTGAATTTTTAATATTAGGTGCTTAGTACAATGTACAATCTATTAGTAAGGATCATCGATATAATAGTCTCTCGGCATTGCATGCCAAGGCTAATATTTAAGAATGTTAAGAATAAATAAACTTTGAATTAAGTAATATTGTACTAGTAGGTATAAAAACTATAATAGGTATATACACAGTTATTAAATAATGTTGTACAAGAACTGTAGGCCGTAGATGTAAAGATACGAAGATACCGTCATTCAACTCTACTTAACACGAAGACACTTATTGCGCTGAGCCCGTCATTTGAAGCCTGCCTTTGCGGTCTCATACTTTATAGTGTAAGAGGCAGTTACAAATTATAGTAATTAACACCGTATCAGTCAAAGTACACTCGAATTAATCGAAAAGTTTGTGGTAGGTGGGAACGATACTAGTCCAGCGGATCTTATCTATGACAATACATGTGTCTATGAGATCTATCTTGACCTTAGACCATGATTAGAACCTAATGTGTCTTAACTATTTTTATACCTATGTTATTTCTGTTACTTTTTTTGTAGATTATTAAAATTAAAAATGTAATAGAAGTAGAAATGTCATTTGTAAATCGTCGCTACTGTATTAAATACTTAGATGTTTCGGTAAATATCAATTTTGTCCTGGTTAGTGTTTTATATTTACACATAACCAGTCCATATTTGCGGTTCTGTATTAGTGACTTATTTACGGAACTCATCTATTGCAAATAAAGAGCCCCTCAATATTTTAAGTTGGTGTAAACACGCAATGAACATTCAGCACAAAGAATGTGTCTGCGGTCTCTTCGTGTACATATTACAACAAACAGATTACTCGTTGCGTTCCGACACAACACGAGACCCCGATATGCTGCTGATAACATCCTCGCAATTAAGTGCCGCTACTCGCTAACAGATGGCGTTATGTAACCGAAGCCATCATTATGTACGATGTCTTATGTGAAGAAGAGCTGCAGACGATTTTAAACCGAACTTTTAATATTTTATGGTTACTTTTTATATGGCTTTAAGAGCAAAAGTATTTTTATATTACATTTACTTTTTGTGTCAATGATAACAAACAGTTTGGAATTTTAATCTTAAAAATAAAAATAAGGGTTAAAATAATTTTTAAATAAATAAAAAAAAATATAAAAGTTAATTCCGATACCGGGAATCGAACCCGAGCCTCCTGGGTGAGAGCCAGGTATCCTAGCCACTAGACCATATCGGAGATACTGATTAAGGTAAATTTTATCATGAATTTAATACATTTATCTCAAAACGCTTAACAAAAGGAAATTATTATACAAAAATAATCACACTATATGATCAAAGACTTAATTTAAGCTTTATGAAGGAAACGGAAATCAACGTATTCCTACCTACTGTTATAGTACCTCATTACTACAAGTGACTCGAGACCGAGAGTTAAGTTGTATGTACTCGTATAATTCAGCGTTCAGTAACACTGCTGTCACTTTACAAATAATATTTCCGTATTTCTATTTGCTAACCGCAGACCACAGGCTGATGTTATGACAATAAGATTAACATTACAGGCATCAGTTGGTACGTGAACAAAATTATTTAAGGGGATAAGACAGAATAATGAATAATCTCATAATCAGAATAATGAATAATCTCATTTTCTTTCATAGACACTCAGTCGAGTGTCTATGAAAGAAAGAAAGATAATTTCTTGCCGTGACATCACAGTGGATATAATCTCTGCCGTCGATTCGGAGGCGGCGATTTGAATCTGGTCCGGGGCATGCACCTCCAACTTTTTAGTACCTGTTCTTGAGAATTTCCTTAATTCTCACGTGTATGAAGTCTACCAATCCGCATTGGTGGGCTATTGGCCTAACCCCTGTCATTCTGAGTGGAGACTTGTGCGCAAAAGTAAGCCGAAAATGGCTAATGCTGTCATACATTACAATTTTTCTAGTAGACAAGAAGACATAACATCCTGCGATCTGTTACTATGGCATAACTTTGAAAAAGAAGCTATCTCAGCTCCTTTTTCTAGAGAACATTGGAGGTATGACTTTTTGGGACCAGCCAGGATTATAATGAATATTGTGCCACCACGAAATTAGTGTAAATAATAATTTAATGCAAACTCACCCTTTATTGAAGAAATATTGCCGTTACTAAATAAGACTGCTAAGTTAGGTACTGTTGATATTTTTTTGTATGCAAAAAAGACTCGCTTCTTTGTCTGCCGCCTTTGTAAGTTCAACCTCAAGTTTCACAATTAAAAATTAAAATTAAATCGCGCAATGAAGTGCAACGTCAGAAAAACTGGCGGGAAACTATTTCGTTATTGTTTCCCCGCCATTTTACACAAAACGCATGGGAAAACGACAACAACCTTGCTCTGAATCGGCCAGGAATGTTTCTATATACATATAATGGCCGCTGTCAGTTCGCGTTTCTTATGTAATTGTGCAATAATTGTAATGTAATTATGAACTTTTACTATTGTTGCTTCATCGCGGAACGTCTTCAATGTTTACTGCATTGTAAAGTATCGTGTACTGCATTTAACATTTACTGCTACGTATTGTACTTATCTTACTTACCTCGCAAACTCTA
This sequence comes from Bicyclus anynana, assembly GCF_947172395.1. Classification (NCBI taxonomy): domain Eukaryota; kingdom Metazoa; phylum Arthropoda; class Insecta; order Lepidoptera; family Nymphalidae; genus Bicyclus; species Bicyclus anynana. The sequence continues at coordinate 611,765 of NC_069084.1, forward strand.
TCCCAACGTGTTGCCAAAGCCGAGGTCATTGGCGTATCTAGGATTACTTTCTGGGGTGGGCCTGGGTCGACACTCAATATGACTGATGATATATGACTCGACTTATTTTATTATTTTTTCTTTGTATCTAGGGTAGGTATCCGAAAAGGTCTTAATATATTATTCAAAATCTTTATGATAGGTTTTTCTTTATTATAAGTTGTAATGGTTACTATTTGATACTTTAAATGATATTTTGTGTAAAAATATTAGTATCATAAAATTTCAAATCAGTAGCCCAGTATCCTAGGGTGGGCTGAACCATTCTTGGGTGGGCCCGGCCCACCCGGCCCACCCGCTTTATACACCTATGGCCGAGGTCCATTACGCTCTTAGAAAGACGTTCAGTTCCCTTACGTACTTCAATGACTCAGGGTTCTGTCCAGTGGCATAGCTACCCAGGGGCTCAGGGTTCAGTGCCCCGGGACCCTCAAGCTTAGGGGCCCTCAAAACTCTCAATCGAACTGAACTTTCCCCTATTATCAAAATAAATATGACAGGTTTTAACCCGACTTTAATCATGGCAACTCTGTTGAGAGAAATTCGAAAGTTATACCTTCCAATTCCTATGAAAGTATTTGTATATTCAATATTTTTACTGGATAAAACCTAACCAGTTTAAATAGTAAATAGGTACCTAGTGGGGCACCATTTTTTATGCACCAGGGCCCTTGGTTATCTAGCTACGCCACTGGCTCTGTCAAAGCTTCTGTGTTCGCCCGAACTCTGTGGTAATGCTATTGTGGTCCCAAGAGCCCCCAGCCTAGAGCCAATAGCACAAAATATAATAGAATCACTAGGTCTACCTCCAGCCTGCGACCATGGAAGTATACTGTATGTTACGGGAATCGTCCGATACCTTTTACTACTTCGATCAGAAACATTGTATTAATATGTCGTTAAAGACATGTAATATCGTGGATTATGGGTGATCGAGACGTTATGTCAAAATAGTTATGTTACATGTAATAGCTCTGTAATGTTATGTAAATGTGTGTAGTTTCAGCAAACAATCCTAATGGCTTATGGACGAAGCGTTTGCTCAAGTATTGCATCAAAGTCGTAAGTAACGGTGTTTACATGTGATATTATAGGTATACTTACATATAGCATCAGATGCATTGGTCGATGACCACGAACTATCGTTTCGCTCGGAAACATAGTTTTTATGTAACTATAACACTGACTGACCAAGCATCTCATGGAACAAAATTCACAATAAGCAATTAATAAAAATTATATTAATCGAAATTACACCGACCACCAAGATCGGCATCATGAATGCTGTTTGGCAGCAAACATAAGTGTGGATTGGATTTTCACACACAGGAACAAAATTCACATAAAATCAATTAATATACCTATTATTTATGTTAGTGAACATTATGGGTACGGTAATTCGTCAGGTCGGCTTGTCTCAGTAGAATCTGCTTTTGAAACAGATTAACTTAACGTCTCAAATATCTCTACTATGTAATAAACCAATTTTTGTTTTGAATTTTACAATGCTATAAATGCTATACACGGATAAAATTAAATAGATGGTAAAGATGTATAGAAGAGTTGCTATCATTTGCTTAAAGGTAAATCTTATAATCATTTTATAAATGCTCATTAAAAAAAACAGCTTTAAGTTTCTTCCGAGGCAGCGCTATACCTATACCGCCTCTACCTAAATATTTAGCTTTTCCAAGGGCTTGCAAAGAAAGAAATTAAAACTATACAATGTGAACAGAATTTATAATTGCGAGTTGATTGTGATAATATATTTTCTAATCCGTTAACTGAAATCTAAATCTACGAGTCAATCAAACCACAGAATGGACAGCCACAGCCAGTTGAGCCGATAAACATTCGCAAGTTATTTTACTACTTTCCCTGTCTACGCGACAAGAATACATTATCGATAAAGACTTTATTTATTATCCAAATTCCAAGCGGAATGATAATAATTGGCAAATAAATTTATACGTCCCCGTAGACAGAGAAAGAAATAGAGGAATAGATATACCATCCATGGCATTTCCTCATTAAATTCCATTCGTATGAGTTATTTTCGATTTCGTGATGTTTGCGTTTTTTTAGACATTTCGGCCGGATCTAACAATTGTCAGGTAGACCAAAAATATTTTGAATATTTTATATCATCATCATTATCAACCCTTATTCGGCTCACTGCTGAGCTCGAGTCTCCGCTCAGAATGAGAGGGGTTAGGTCAATATTCCTCCACGCTGGTCCAATGTGGATTGGTAGACTTGACACACGCACAGAATTAAGAAAATTCTAATAAACGTAGTGAAAGCATAGCGTCTACTTTTTGCAAATACCATGTAACCAGTAAGTTTAAAACATATTAGTGAACAAAATGGTTCAGAGTAGTGTGTTATTGTGTGAAAATAATTTCAAAATCGAAAATCTTTTGACTGACAACAGCACGCCAATCATTTGTCTATTTCTTCCTCTGTCTACGCCCGTGCCACTGTTTGTGTACATAAATTAGAAAGTCGGGTGCTTAGATAATTAAAAAAATTAAATTCTGGTCTTGATTTATTTTGTTTGGCTAATTATGCTCGGCAGTGAAATAATTGTATGCTCTGTGTGGTTGATCGTAAAACTGAACGAGGCAATTGGTGCGAAGTATAATTGTGTAATTATTGTTTCATTAGCACTTGTCCGCTGTCTCGATCGAGTCATCAATGACTTTTTACAGCCGTTGACAGTTTGAAAGTAATTTTACGTCCCTTGGGAATACATACTTATTTTCTGCATATAAGATAGAGCAAAAGTACGTGGAAAACACTGCTTTACTTCGCAGTAATTATAATTTGTAGGTACATTAAGCTGTTACACAAATTTTTGCATTTAAAATTACCGATCTAGAATAAAAATGGGTGCCTCTACGTTATTCAACATTATACGTTGTTTAACATATTATGTAACTATTAATTAAAGCTATTACATAAATAAACGAAATATTAATGAGCAAAAGATCAAGTAGCAGTGAAAGTGAACTAGAGAGTGACCGTGGAGTGTGACGGACGGATAAACGACCTTCATTACTTCTGCAGGCCCCAGCTCCTGAGAGACTGATTAAATCAACGATCAATTAAAATATTTAAATACAGATATATAAAAATATTTGTATAATAACTAGCCCAAAAAGGCGGATCAATGACCTCGCAAAAGCTTTACAGTTAATTATTAATTAAATCTAATTTTTATAGATTTGATTCTTGTAAAGGATTTTTTTTAAATAAAATTAGTTCCGGTTCGGAACTGGAATGGAAAAAACAAAACAACAAAATTAATGTTTGTTATAATGTTATTGTTTGACTAACCAACATGTTGTTCAAGAGAAGAGAATTTCACAAGAGTTTAATAAAATATTGACTTATTTTGTTGTTTACGAATCTCTGTTATGTCAATCCAATTGATAAATTTGCTGCTGATAAAGTTAGGTAAGCAAAGCCTCAGTAACTGGTGCTAAATACGTATCTGTATTGTGATATACACCCTAATAGCTATAGTATAAGGTTTATATTTGTCCATGTATTTCAATAACTAAAATCCCTGAGAAAAAAATAACCGATTTGCAAACAGGTGTGATTGTAAATGGTGCTAAGTTTATGAATAATTGTGCAATGTAAATTACTTCTCAAGTGCACCTTGGAACAGGCCAAATATGTCTATATGTAAATTTTTATGATCTTTTTATACTATTTTAAAAATATCTGCTAAAACATACTAGCTATAAAATTATAGAGAATGTAGCAAGGAATACAATTAAAAACCAAGTTTGGCCCTTGATTTTCAGCAGCTGTTTTATAATGCCAATTTATTCGGAACGACATAAAATCCATCATTTCAGTTAGTGAAATCGATCCACTGCACTAACTGAAACGTTGTTTTAAGAGAGAAGCTTGTGAAATGATAAGTCGTTTCGATGTTTTGTTTGCCAAGTTAGCAGTAAGAATGTTAGAGTCTTTCATATCAGGATGTTATTTGTCTACGATTTTGATGTACCTAAACGAACCGTTGCAGAGATTTTAACCTACAATAAATGCATTATTATTGAGATTAATCTATTTTGATAGCTGGCAGCATTGCTGTATACCTGCCTGAAGAACATGGTTGTCAGTGTACTCACAGGCACATTAAACACAAGGCGGGACTTTCCGCACACAGGGTAAGTGTGCCTTGCTTGCATGCTCTCAAGTATTGCTCTCTTAGTAAGCAAAGGTTTCCTAATCCCCATCAGATGGAGCAACTATATGTATCAATTTTTATTACTATAAAAAAATATTTATGTTATTAGTGCCAGTGTATTTAATTTTTTATATTTGAAACAATCAACGTTGCAATCAAATTAGGTACATACTTTTATCTAGTAGTTACGTAAATTATAAAACTATCTAAATTAGAAAATAATAAAAAGACAAGTGAATCAAACAGTACACTTGGCTGTGGTATGAGTGTATGGTTAACTAACCTCATAAATCTTAACAACGTATTAGAATTGATTGCTAGCCATTCAATTTTCGTTCCACCGATGGGGAATTATGACGTGTGAAAGTGTTGCGCGATCGTTATAGAAAGTAAAAGACAATAATAAAGAGTAATTCCAGCACATGGCCGCAACAAACGAGCGACTATTATGTGCCAACAAAGTAAATTGGATCAATTCCGTTGCTTGTCCGTAATTGTGGGGGTTTGTAAATATTATGGAGCAGCTGTTTCCTTGTTAAAGCTACCTATAATATTGTAGGAACCGGGCAGTAGGTTGCTATAGACTTCCACGTAGTAACGGTAACACCAAACTATTAAGTTCTTAATATTATAACTGTTAATAATAAAAATTATAGGTTGTACGTACCTATTAGACAGTTCAACTGTAGTATTCGCCCGAAAAACCACCATGAAAAGTAGTAAACGTAAAGTACTACTGCCATTCATATCTTTCTGCCCCCAAGCAGCATTGCGTTTTAAAATGCCGTAAATATGTGGAATGAAAAGTGGATACAGGTCAGTGACGTGCGTGCCTTGGAAGAGCCCTGTATCAAAACCAGTCAGGAGGCCCAAATTGAGGGTAAAGATTGCATATGAAAGAAACACAAATGCTTGCAATAAATAAAAATAAAAAATTATTGGTTTTATGTTCCCACTTCCTCCTAAATATTCCTAGCCAAGCTATTCAAATTACTTAAATACCTATATTTACACTTTTCTTGCCTTTCTTTTCGGCAAATTGCTTTGTTATAAGTAGTTGAAGACGACTAAAATTTCTGCCTCTATAGACAATAGTGAAGTCTGACAGCCGTTTCTGTACCATCGCAGTCCTTGGAGGCCTTTGTAGCCTCTGTGCCATACATGCCCCTGATGACGTTTATCAGGCATAATATAAGGTTTCATGTTCATGTTGATTGTGGGCGTGGGATTTCTTGACGTGTTCCTTGACTTGGATAAGAAGTATTGCTCTGTTTTTCCACTTGACATTCAATGGAACATCTGCTTTTTCCGCCATCTCTGAGTATTAGACAGAGTTTTACTTTTTCGCATTAATAATATTAGTATGGATAAATTAACGAGTATTTTAATGGATTTCTCCGGCACTATATAGTCGACCAATTTGCGTGATTATAATATTGTAGAAGATGCTCACGAACAGCCATTAATATTTCGTTGACGCTCGGATGGTGATTTCTCCGCCGTTTCCTATGCGATTTACGTAATTTTTGTATTCGTTTATTCTCTCAAATCGGATAGAAAAGCATAGAACATAGATATTTTTCCTATAAATTAAGATTTGTCACTTTAGCGAAGTTTCCTGTATGTGGGAGGAAGCCATGTTGCATCAAAACTTGAAAAGAACTTTTAGGTTTTATCGGCAGACAAATGCTACCATCTCTACAAACATCGTCATTAATCACTGTTTACGTTTGTATTGACATTGATAAAGTAAAATAAATAGTTCTTTTTTTTTGTTACAGATTCAACTGCTGCTAACCCATTAACGATGTCGTGAAGAAACACATTTCGTGAAAAACGCCCACAAAACGAGGAGGATTGACGTACAAGTGAAATGTTGTGAAAGTACAGTGACGCGAAATGAAGATGGCGCTAGGAGTGACATTGGTGTGTCTGTGTGTGTGGAGCGTGTTTGTGTGCGTGGACGGCCACGTGGCGCTGACGTATCCCCCGGCGAGGAAGTATGACCTGGACTTCCTGGATAACTCTAGAACGAAGCCTCCGTGTGGGATGCCTAAAGGTATCATCTTTATTTTTTATACTAGCGCCCTTTTTTACCCGCATAGTTTCCGTTCCGGTAGTACGGAGACGAAATATACCCTGTTACTCACTGATATTGTAGCTTTCCATTGGTTAATTAATTTATAATATCGGTTAAGTGGAACTTGGGTCTACTTCCATTCCTTGAATAGATAAGCTAATGAGGTAGTTGAAAGTTTTATTAAGTTGTAACGGGTGTTTGTATATTTCATTTGAAATAATGAAATAATTTAAATTCAATTTAAATAATAAATGACCTAATTTAAATGTCTATTATAACCAATTTAAATTTAATATTTCCTGAATACGTGAATTGCTTGAAGTTTTCGTAAGTAGGTAGGTTAGGTAGATACTTAATTATAAATCACAATAGGACATTTTACTGTCCTTTTATAGGTAAGGCAGTATTTGCAATTTTTTTATATAATGTATTTAACTGAAAAAGTTGCTAAATCCCGACTTGGCAAAAAAAGATCTGGCAACACTGATAGCTACATTAAACGAGTAGGTAGCTATCGGTTTTTGCCGCGTACCTATACTTCGAGTAATATTGGATCTTAGTAAATCTAGTTTTAGGTATTAAACTAAACTACTTAACATCGAGGTTCCAAAAATGATCGGGTAGTCCTTATAAGAGATCGCTTTATTCATTCTACTACGGTACCTATTGGTCTTAGAATGGCTTTAAAATAACTGTACAGGTATTTCGATTTTATTGCGTAAGCAGTCGTGGCCGAGTGGTTAAGGCGTCTGACTCGAAATCAGATTCCCTCTGGGAGCGTAGGTTCGAATCCTACCGGCTGCGAAATTTTTTCAGACTTATTTTATATGATTTATTGATTTAATATTTATATTATTTACTTATTTAACAAACATATGAAAAAAAACCATCAAATATCATTTTAAACAAACTGGTAAGCAGGTTTGATTAGGGAATCCTCGGCCCTGGCCTACTCCAACCACCTGGTAATTTACTTACGACTTAACTTGAAAAAATCTTATATGCAAAAAAAGTTTGCTATAAATGTTTTACGACATGTTTAATTCATCTTTAATTTGTCCCCAACGTGCAATGATCGCTGATCATGCCAGAGTTTTACAACATTTTATGAGGACTTATGATTGGTTAGTTTGTTCGTATTCTTGTTTGCTAAGCTCTTTGGTAACAGAAAATAAAAACAAAAAATAATACAGCTCGATAAGTTACATCGCCGTTTTGGTACACCGGCGAACTTTTTGAGTAAGAAGAGTGATGAAAATAAAATCTTTTTCTTTTTTCAAGAACAGCTCTTTATTTATACCTACATCATATATGTATATACGGGGGTACATTTGGGTTCCAGGGGCCGACATTGTATTAGCCGGTGGGCATTCATCTTTAGAACAAGCTATACCTACTGTCTAGCACTAAGTTCATATATTTCGAGCAAACGCTCCGAAGTTTCACCAGCGAATCCCGTTCCTGTGGGAATTATTTAATCGGCCACGTCTCCCTCCTTACAGGAAAGGCAGTGGTGTGCACTTCTTGTATGCTAAACAGCACTGCCTGTCCTAAAGACTCTATACAAACCTATGTTGGACCACAGAATACATACTTGGACATGGAATCTTCCAATTTATACTTATAGTGCATACCCTAGTTAGCGCACGTTACTGAGGAAAGGAGTTATGGAGCTTTTAGATCCACCATGCTGCACCAGTGCCAGCTGGCGGGCTCAGGGTGAACTATTTTCCAACTTCCCAACTCCGGGATGAGCATTTTAACTGAATTTTAGCTTAGAAGAAAGAAGAACTCACTACACGTCGTCGTCACGGCCGAAATAAAACCTTTTGAAATATTGGCTGTGCCCACACTAGACTGTGGCAACCCTAGAATTCTGGGCTACCGTTATAAAATTCTATTAAGATACTAATAAATGACTTAGTAAAATCGTCATCAAAATCAGATACCTACCTAAGTTTTTGATAAAATTGCGACACACTCGTATAGATACGGGTTGTAAACAGAACCTCCTTTTTTAGTTGGTTATAAAAATAAATAGAACTGTAATAAACAACATGTACCTAATAGTTTAGACGAATTTAAAATTCTTGACAGATTAAAATATATGACGCGTACCAAACTGCGTACCAAACTTCACCACTTCTCCGTACCAAACTGAGATTGTGTGATTGCCAAACTATTATTGCCATCTCTTGTTTCACCCTTCAAGCAACTTCCTAAACCTAACAAACGAACATTTAGAGTTATTTTCCTATACCTAATATATGTATATTAATATAATTTTTTCTCTCATTTATTTATTACTTCTTTTTTTTAAATTATTAACAATATAACAATAAAATACAAAACATTATTAAAAATTTATAAAAAAAAAGAAAAAATTACCCTCCCGCTGCGGGACATTTAAGTGGCCAAGCAAGCGGTGGTCAGGGCTCCAGAGTGAGGAACCTCATCACAATACGCGCCGTCTCAAGAATCACTGCCTTTTGTATCCGACTCTTGATCTAACAGTTAAGCGAAAGCTTCTTATGGTGTTGGTCGAAGCTTTTCGCTATAAGACCATTGACTGAAACAACTGTCGGAACAATAATAGTTGACTCAACATTCCACATGGCGGTAATCTCGTGAGCAAGGTCGTAATATAATATTATTAATTCATTAATATTGTATTTTTTTATTTACTGATTGGTTCACTATATTGTACAATAAAAAAAAAAAATTATGGTACTCTTAGCGACATCTATCTCAAAGATTTTGCAACTTATTTCTCCTTGTGATCAACAGATGTCGCTGCACTTTAATTTAATAACTTTTTATTAAAATAATAATTGTTGTATGAGTAAATACAAAAGATTTTTAAATTAAAAATAGTAACATAAATTTTTGTCTTGTTTTAGGTTCAATAAGAACGTCATTTTTAGCTGGATCAACGTTTACAGTACATTGGCATTTGGCTTACGCACATCGAGTAAGTTGTTACATAATTCACACAATATTGTCAAGCCCGGCTAGCTCAGTCGGTAGAGCATGAGACTCTTAATCTCAGGGTCGTGGGTTCGAGCCCCACGTTGGGCGAAATATTTTGTTTTTAGTATATTTAATATTTTTTTGTTTTTTTGTAGGGTGGATTTAGTTTAAGGATATTGGACTATTTAGAACGGCCACTATTGGACTTAACGCCGAGAGCGGGAGGTTCTGAGTTTGTTCGAGATGATCCAACGTAAGTTCTCATCTTTGTTTTGTATTTTGTTTATTAATTGGAAGTAATTACCAACCTCAAAAGATTTTTTTTACGATAAATGTTTGATACAAATATTTTTGTAGTCATCGAATAAGGTTAAGAAAGCGGTATTTTACTTACAAACGGTTTGTCACTATATCCGGCAAACGTTCAAACAAACATGGAGTACCTACCTACCGCTACTGTATATCACTACCATATCCTACCTACCATATCTGCCTGGATCGATGATGAATTGTTGACAGAACGAACGAAACTGCAATTTCTAAAACACCGACGTAATGTCGCCTGTCTGTCAGTTTTTACTACATATACCTTGGAGAGTGTTCAAAGGAGGAGTCCCCTCCTTAGAATGATACGGGTTAGGCTAATATTCCACCACGCTGGTCCAATCCGGATTGGTAGATTTCACACACCTAGAGAATTAAGAAAATTCTCAGGTATGCAGGTTTCGTCACTATGTTTTTCCTTCACCGTTTTGAAACACGTGATATTTAATTTCTCAAAATGCACATAACTGAAAATTTGGAAGTGTATGCCCCGGACTGGATTCAAACCTTCGCCCTTCGAATCGAAGGCAGAGGTCATTTCCACTAGGCTATCACAGCTCTATATGTCTATACTCATGTCGACGATGCTGCAGCGCGCAGCAGTACGAGGTGCGTCTGCCGGGCGACTTCACGTGCGACAACTGCACGCTGCAGCTGCAGCGCGAGGCGGGCGAGTGGGGCGCCAACTACCGCTTCTGGTCCTGCGCCGACATCGACATCGTGCCGCGTGAGTCATACACATACACTTCACGTGCGACAACTGCACGCTGCAGCTGCAGCGCGAGGCGGGCGAGTGGGGCGCCAACTACCGCTTCTGGTCCTGCGCCGACATCGACATCGTGCCGCGTGAGTCATACACATACACTTCACGTGCGACAACTGCACGCTGCAGCTGCAGCGCGAGGCGGGCGAGTGGGGCGCCAACTACCGCTTCTGGTCCTGCGCCGACATCGACATCGTGCCGCGTGAGTCATACACATACACTTCACGTGCGACAACTGCACGCTGCAGCTGCAGCGCGAGGCGGGCGAGTGGGGCGCCAACTACCGCTTCTGGTCCTGCGCCGACATCGACATCGTGCCGCGTGAGTCATACACATACACTTCACGTGCGACAACTGCACGCTGCAGCTGCAGCGCGAGGCGGGCGAGTGGGGCGCCAACTACCGCTTCTGGTCCTGCGCCGACATCGACATCGTGCCGCGTGAGTCATACACATACACTTCACGTGCGACAACTGCACGCTGCAGCTGCAGCGCGAGGCGGGCGAGTGGGGCGCCAACTACCGCTTCTGGTCCTGCGCCGACATCGACATCGTGCCGCGTGAGTCATACACATACACTTCACGTGCGACAACTGCACGCTGCAGCTGCAGCGCGAGGCGGGCGAGTGGGGCGCCAACTACCGCTTCTGGTCCTGCGCCGACATCGACATCGTGCCGCGTGAGTCATACACATACACTTCACGTGCGACAACTGCACGCTGCAGCTGCAGCGCGAGGCGGGCGAGTGGGGCGCCAACTACCGCTTCTGGTCCTGCGCCGACATCGACATCGTGCCGCGTGAGTCATACACATACACTTCACGTGCGACAACTGCACGCTGCAGCTGCAGCGCGAGGCGGGCGAGTGGGGCGCCAACTACCGCTTCTGGTCCTGCGCCGACATCGACATCGTGCCGCGTGAGTCATACACATACACTTCACGTGCGACAACTGCACGCTGCAGCTGCAGCTGGGCTATTCTTTTTTTTCTGTTGTAAAGTACCAATTTGCAGAATAGACCTGTTGATGGCGTACCTATTGTAGGAGACACACCGGACTTGACTTGGCTGTAAAGCATCGTTGTGGTACTTCTACAAAACTGGGGGTAATGTAAAATCTGGTACGGAGATGTCGCAGTTCACGGCCTCTGGTAGAGGTGGCAGCAATTTTTAGTTTCTTTGCAAACCCGCCTAATCCGAAGAAAACTACATGTACAGCATATAACATGTGTTTTATATTTGTGAGTGTGATGTGTTTTTCATAACGGTTTTTTTTGGGATGGTATCTACTTTTTAATGCGGTATCCTGAATTAGTAGTCAGTGTCTTCAAATCCGTTGTGCCTCAGAAACCCTCATGTAAGTTGGTACCTGTATGTTACTCGTCTAATTAATCGTTTCCTTTCGTCACTCTCCAGGCAAGAAGTTCCACGAGACGTGCTCCGGGCGCGGGTTCCACATCCTGGGCCGCTGCAAGTGCCACAAGATGCACAGCGGGCCGCGCTGCCAGTTCGCCGACGAGTGCGGCGAGGACAACGACTGCGGGCTGCGCGGCAAGTGCCTCGACACCAACGCCACCGAGGCGCCCGCCAAGCAGTGCTACTGCCCGCTCGGCTTCTACGGGAAAGGGTGCAACAAGAGTTAGTCACTTCACCTCTATAGTCATTAGCGAATACTCGCGACTTCATCCGCCCTCAGACCTCCATAACCCAGCCAGGTCGCAAAATCCTTTCTTATCGGACGTCTTGTGGGTTTTTGTGACGTTTTGATTCATAGGCTCAATGGTTAGATAAACGGCTTAGTTAAGTTACAGCGTTACAGTCTACTAACTATAAACTACCTGCCTGCCTTTCATCTTAGTACGTCAAGCAGTTTCGATATTTAGGAATAAGTGACCTTTCGCTTTTATCTAATTAGAAGATAGTTTGACCTTGCAAATGGTAAATAGAAATAGGTACATCTCCTATCAAACATGCAATATTTCGCAGTTGCAAGTTGCAACATCTTCTACAAAGTGAATGACATAGCCTGAGGCGTACGTGATATTCCTGTGTACATGTTACTCACGTAAGTAACTGTTATTACACCGGCAACAATAGGTACTTCAGACAGGAGAGCAATGCTGCTTGGCGGCTAAAAAAAGCGTGGCGTTAGTACTTCCCCGGATGAACTCTTTCGGATCCACAAAAAATCAATATTCGAGTTTTCCTTTAATAAACTATGAGCCAAAAGTGGAAGAACATCGCAACGTATATCATAGCAACCATCACGACCACTCTACAGCTAGAGTGCACGCATTAAGAAGACTTCATCATCGCCATTAATAACCCACCTTCAAAATCCTTCAAAAACTCAAACAAAACAAGTTACATAGGTTTTACCTGTGTAACTTGTTGTGTTATTGATAAAACAAAAGAACTTCCTCGCGTATAGGTCACCTTATGCTCACATCATCTAAACTTTTAGAAAAGAGACCGAAGAGAATCGTTATAATGTGTTGTTAAATTTTCAGAAGCACCATGGAAGGATAAAAACATTAACTTGGCGGTGTACAGCAAGAAGCAGTTGTCGAAAGAATTTGCGCTGTACTGGCGCGTGTTGAAGGAGGAAGCGGAGGTCGAGGTCATTATGATGGTCAACGGGACTTCTTATGCCGGTAACATATACAGCAGATGATGCTGTCAGTTAATAGTAAATACCTATACTAGTTGATGAATTTAATGGGAATCAAAAAATGCTGAATAACTCTATAACTACAATATTTTAGAGGCTCCCTTAAAGTTCGACTTATCGAGGACTGTTTTTGCATTTTTGGTGATGTTTTTGCATTTTTGATGATTAGTAGTATTAAGTATTCTGTGATTTTACCGTAACAAAAATAACTAAGTTGGAGAAATTTTCGTATGGCATCGTCGTAATTAAAAATTTTCAATTACAGCTCTTGGATGGCGGCCTAAAGGACTGAAAAAAGAATGCAAAAATTTCCCTGTGCTAGGTCCACCAGTAAATATGCGTGAGTTATCTTTCATTTTTGATTTATTTACTAACAAATAATAAGATGTTTTTTTAAAAAAAGTTTTATTATGCATTTCCAAACAACAATTATAAATTTTGAAAACCATTAAAATTTCAAGCCAATACACCAGCGCCTGAACCACTCCCCGAGCCAGAACCAAAATCTGAGCCAGAGTCTGCTCCGGAACCAAAGGCTGAGCCTGAACCAACACCAGAGCCAAAAGCTGAACCAGAACCTTCCCCAGAACCAAAAGCCGTACCAGAACCTGCTCCAGAACCCAAAGCTGAACCAGAACCGGCAGCAGAACCAAAACCAGAACCTCAATCAACGAGTCCACCAGATGTAATTAACATGACTGAAAACGATAACAGAAATAAAAGGGTAGCGATGCATACTTTAGATGGGTTTGATTTTAAAAATCTTGGAAATGATGTTACAGTCAAAACCAGTGTTTCATATAAAGTGTCAAGTTCTAAAGGTAAGAAATATGCACTTTTAATACTTACTGTTGTTCTATTAATTTTACAAGTTATAACTGCATAAATCTTATAAAATATCTACTCTCTATGAATACCAAAAATGAATACTGTTTTAATTAATATAATTATATATACTATAATTGAGTTACATAAAATACTAGTCAATTTATTGTTATTTGGTTAAAACTGGATTAAATTGATTATTGTTTTGTTTTAGGTCGAAAAAAACGTGCCACATCAGAAAATGAGAAACCGAGTAAGCATTTTTCGTAACATAACCTAAATGATGTACCTACCACACAATTACGTTTAACAAAAGTGCTAAACAAACACAAAGCTGACAGCCACACACATGCACAAAAAATTTAACTTTCAGACTAACTTTGTATAAACACTTATGTATAGACAAAAATGCATGGTTGTTATTTTTGCAGATGTGGAAACATCGACTATTCTAAAATCAGACAACAACGACCCAGTCCCTGAACCCGAAACTACCCCAGAACCAGAACCAAAGTTAGAACCAAAGCCTAAACATAAGACCTTTAAACCAAAGCCTAAACAAATGACTGAATTAAATGATAGTCCCAAAATAAAAACCACGTCTCCCCCAGATCCTACGTCTGAACCAGAACCGAAACCAGAATCCGCTCCACAACCTAACCCAGAACCCGAACCAACTTCTGAACCAGAACCCACTCCAGAACCAAAGTCAGAGCCAGAGCCAGAACCAAGTACAAAGCCAGAGCCTAGCCCTGAACCAAAATCAGAACCTGAATCAACTTCTGAACCTGCACCAAAAGTGAAATCCTCTCCTGTACCAGAAGCAGAACCTGAACCGAGTTCAGAACCAAGTCCAAAACCGGAACCTGAACCCATTCCTGAACCTAAATCTGAGCCTCAACCTACATCTGAACCTGAACCAGAACCTGAACCAAAACCTGAACCAACATCTGAACCAGAACCCACTTCAGAACCCGAACCAACTCCCGAACCTGAACCCAATGCAGAAGCGGATTATGAGAATCTGCTAGTGATGGGACTTTCCGAAGAAACAGGTAAAGCACCCGCTTCGCAAATAACATACTTAGCAATACGGAGACTATAAAAAATCTTCATAGTTTCAGTTTTAATGTCTCATTCATATTGCTTTTTATGTTGTGTTGTAGCATATAGAGATAATATTTTTATTACCATATTCTAAAGCTCATATGTCATACTAATCAATAATTATTGATGAAGCTATTTTATGTTAGAAAACTATTCAAATTAATGGCTTATTCAAAATTATCAAGTAATCAGAAGTTTATAATCATTGCTTACATTGAACCTAGATCTCACGATTGGCTTTATTTGAGTTTCCTTATTTGTTTGCATTTCAATAAAAGGCTTCACCATATCCTGTTATATTTCCATTAATTATTTTTTAATCATGCTGTTTATTGATTTCATACAATAAAATAATTAACTTAGAACTGCTTCTGTTAAGTTAAATTCTATTTGTAGTTCACGCTTCATATTTTTTTTTATTTTATGCTTTAATGCTTCTGCGGATTTCGACTTTCTCTTGTCCTTCCTTCTTCCCACTGTTTCTCCTATAACTCACCTTTCTCTATCTTCTGTGTACTTTCTTATAATTTTCATTTCATTGTCTGACTTTCAAATTATCTATTCACTATGTTACATGTAAATAGACTAATTTTTAATATTTTTCTTTAGCACACTCATTGTTCGACTAAATAAAATCATCAATTTTATTACTACACTACTGACTGAATCATCAACTATCGCGGGACTGGGGTAACAAAAGTCTTCGTGTCTTCAATCTTTTATAATAAAATTCATAACCTATTCACAACTACTAAATACTAGGTTATTTTCTCTTGCATTCATAAAATCATTTGTGAAATGATTTTTATTATTCTTGTGTCATAACATATCGCAAAATGATTTTCATGCTTAACTACGGTTCTAAGATTATAGAGAACATAGACAGTAGTACGAATTTGGATGACTACCTTTTCTGTATACACTGAATTTTAGTCTCGCATTGTAATTATTGGACTACATTGTTTAATGTTTGATTTGATTGATTTCTTGGGTTTGATCAAATTTTGGGATTTAAAAGTTCTTACAGGATCAGTTTAAATGAGATATTTCTATAGTTCTGGCATTACAGGCTATTTCCCTTCGCACGAATATGCACCAAAGTTTGACTTCAACCCCATGGACTGCACCGACATAGTAATCGGAACCGCCAAAGGAAGCTATCATCGGGTTCTTGACTATTATACAAGAGACAGGTAATTATTATTTGGCATTGCCATTTCAGTACTTCGGGATTAATACTTTAGATATATTTCAATAAAAGAAGAAGAAAACGATCAACTGATTATGAATTCGATAGGTAACTCTTATCAGTTAAATTAAAATCAATTTCGTAACGTAAGATAGCAAATTAGACTCTAAATCGAAATTAATTATGGTAGTTTATAAAATAAAATATTTCAGGTCAACACCGCGTGTGGATACGTTCTGGGGAGGACACGATGACATCACAGCCGCTTCTGGTTTCGAAGACAACGGAGTAACCACCATCATGTTTAGAAGGAAAATCAAGGTTAGTTTGAATTAAGAAAAAGTATTAAAATACATAAAATTTTCATCGTCATCATCATTATAATCATCGTAAGGCCATCCACTGCAATATATGGGGGGGAATGGAATGGTCTTAAGTCCCGGGCTTTGTTCAGAGTTTAACTATACCACGCGGCACCTGCACGGTGAATCCATGCAGTGCTAACATATTCGTCTCTGTTACCGTAAACGTATTCTTTATTCTTTCATCTTCATGTTTTACTTAAATATTTTTTATTATCTCAGGCCAAAGAACCAACAGACCATTCGATCGTGGACGATCAGATGCACGTGATATGGGCTCGAGGACAGGAGTACGAGCACTACGTGCACTCCCCTCCCGCGGGCATCAGCAGGGGAGACTTCTACCGGCCCGACGAGATCAAGTACCACGGCCACGGCTCGCAGAGGGGAGTCGCTTCTATTAACTTCTTCGGTATGTACTTCAATTAAAGACAGGGATTTTAAATCTTCTTCTTTCAATCGTGGTTCGCTTTCCGGTATAAACTCGCCTACTCTGCCCAATCTTGGGCATCAACAGGGAACAATCATTTCACGAATTGAAAATTTGATTGCAAGAATTATTTTTATGCAGATCGACAAACCCGAGAGATCTTTTGATCCAGTCTCGACATTTTAGTGGGAAATGTTGAAGGGATTCTGCGATGTCTTAATCGACAGAATGTAGAACAACTTCGAGGATAAATAGATATTTTATTATTCAAATCATCTCTTTAGGTTGTTAGCGATACATTCTTCATTCCTTATTTTTAGAGGGAAAAGCATTAAATAACACATGCTACTACAAGGAAGACAACACAGACCCTCTGGAGGTCAAAACCCCCTCAGACCTTACAACCACCTACCTGCTTTGGAGCAACGTGGGTCTAACCTTCAAACTTCCTCTCCTATGTAGCTTATAGGAGAGGAAGTTTGGAGGTCCTTTATGAAGATTATAAATAATGTGGTGTGCCAAAATAAAGTTGTTTCCTTTTCTTACTGTGGTGTGCCAACTGTTTTATAAGTTGATGTTTTGTTTATATTTGCAGAAGAAAAGAAGATCGCAACGTACGGCGGCATCCAGTCGCTCGACAACGACAAGTGCGGCGCGCAGTGGAAGTTGCCCACGGACTGCAGCGTCGCCAACAACACCTGCGACTTCGCCGCCTCCTGGGAGTACCTGGGCCAGACGCGCGGCAAGGACTCCGTGCGCTTCACCATACGGACGAAGATGGGCAAGTTCTGGACCGGCATCGGGTTCAGCAATGATAAGAAGATGG
Source organism: Bicyclus anynana (assembly GCF_947172395.1). Classification (NCBI taxonomy): domain Eukaryota; kingdom Metazoa; phylum Arthropoda; class Insecta; order Lepidoptera; family Nymphalidae; genus Bicyclus; species Bicyclus anynana. The sequence continues at coordinate 629,555 of NC_069084.1, forward strand.
TGATTACAACTCCTTTTAACTAATTTCTATTTTTAATTTTAATTGCTTCATAATTCTCGTCGTTAGCTAGTTTGGATACCGATATTGAGGCCTTGGGTCCTTCTTCTAGGTCAAGCTAGCCGTATGCTAGGTATATCAAGCTTTTATTTGTGCAAATAAATAAATTCTGTTAAATCTTTATTAAAATTTTTGGAGTTGGTAGAGTTACACCATCGTGTCTGGGAGCACGTTAAGCCATCGCTTCTGGCGTTTATCATGAACCTCTGACAATGATCGTAATAGACAGAAACATTGCTATCTTAGCCAGGGTCAATCTTACCTTCAAATCCTCTCTCGTTTCAGGAGGTATCCTTGGCCCTATGGCATAAAATAGTATAGTAGTAGTAATGATGATGATGGTTTCCTTTAGTCGCAAACGGATGCAGTGATCGGCTGGATAGACCCGCGCACCAACCGGCCCTTCCTCATGGACACGTGGGTGACGGGCTACGCGGCGCCGCGCCTCGACCCGCGCCAGGACCTCAGCGCTGTCAGCGGCTCCGTGGTGGACGGCGTCACCGTGCTCAGCTTCGTGCGCAAGCGCGACACCGGCGACACCAAGGTGGGTTCGGTTGCGTCAGTCGCAAGCGGTCCCGGTGACCGGCTGATGATCCGCATCTATTGCAGGAGGTCCTCCTCCTTGTGCCGTGTCTCATTACTGAGAGTTGTGACCTCTATTACTATTCCTGCATTATGTATTTTTTCCGCACTATGTCGCACCATGGGAATCGGCTTCTCACTTCTTGTATTGTGTGTGCTTTTGTATGGTTCGTGTTTTATCTGATCAACCCATCGGGATACGGGTCCTCGAGAACTTTTTCTTTCCATTTTGCCAGTGATAACAAGTTTCTCAAAGTTATCCTACTTTTATCCTGGCAATGTGACAAAAGTACTGGAGAATTTAAAGCAATTAGTGGATAGTCGTTTCAACGCCGATGCATTGGTTCTGTGGCGATGCATTAATATTTAGGTTATATAATAATTGTAAGTTATTTATAACTCTTTAAGCTGCATTGTACAAAAACCACGCAACATTCCTTTGTGTTAGAATTACGTAACGTCGATGGAATGTCAACCCTTGTTAAGTGCTTCACACTTAGCCAATAACAGTTTCGACGTATAGGCGCCAGTTCGATTCTCCAATGACAGCCGTTATATTTCGGGATACAATAATCCTTTGTTTGTAAAGTATTATAAATACTTAATCTTGGCCCCACTTGGGCAGAGTACGTTAAACGGCTTAACCGGCTACCACGCTTACGGCTAAATCGCGGCTCTCATTTCAACGTCATAAATGCGTCACATACGCATTCGATTCATCTTTGTTATTTAGTTTGTACATTCTATTTTTAGTTCTATTCCGTGTACAAATATTAAATATACCTTTTTATATTAATTATGGGAGTTTAATTCATACACCACGCGCGCTCCCATAAAGTGGTGACCCCGACAACAGACATAAAGTGGTGACCCCGACAACAGTCATAAAGTGGTGACCCCAAACATAGTCATAAAGTGCTTTCGAATAGTCAGTAATTAATAAATAGACAATGTCCGAACGCGAAGAACAATCGGTTCAAGCTGTGCGCGTTAAAGTGCCACCCTTTTGGCCCGATGAACCGGCGTTATGGTTCGCACAACTCGAGGGTCAATTTGCGCTCGCGAACATAACCGTCGACGCGACCAAATATAATTACGTTATCGCGAACTTGGACATAAAATATATCACTGAAATAAAGGACATCATAAAAAACCCGCCGGCCGCTGACAAGTACGAAAAAGTGAAGGCGGAGTTAATTGCTCGGTTATCTGTGAGTCAAGAGCTAAGGGTTCGTCAACTTCTGACCCACGAAGACATCGGGGATCGTAAACCGTCTCAATTTTTGAGACATTTACAAAATCTCGCAGGCCCTAACGTTCCCGACGACTTTGTCCGTTCCCTGTGGTCGAGTCGCCTACCGACTCACATTCAAGTGATCCTCGCTTCGCAGCAAAAGAGCACGTTAGAGGAACTCGCAAAGCTAGCGGACACCGTAAGTGACGTCATCGGAACACAGCAAGTGCACGAGTTGGCCGCACCTACCGCAAACAATGAGGTATGCGAACTCAAGCGAGCTGTCGACGAGTTGACACGTCAAGTGGCTGCCCTGTCGTCACCTCTGCACGCGCAGCTATCGCGTGCCCGTTCTCGCCCGCACGAGCGACACGGCTGGCGCCACCGTTCCCGAAGCCCCGCCTACAACCCTGCAGCTGATACACTGTGTTGGTACCATAGAAAGTTTCGAGAAAAATCTACTAAGTGCCGCGAACCGTGTTTCTTCTCGCGTAATAGTGTTACGGGAAACGAATCGGGCAGTCAATGAATGCGACTGACAATGGCTGTCCCGTTTCACCCAGTCGCGTTATTGTTACAGATAAGAACACTAAGGCTCAATTTTTAATAGACACTGGTGCTGATTTGTGTGTTTATCCGCTAAGTAGAATAAGTTATAACAATAAGTCTTTAGTTAAGAAATGCGATTATAAACTGTTTGCCGCTAATGGTACCGAAATAAATACGTACGGTACGATTAGTTTAACGCTTAATTTAGGGTTGCGTCGGGATTTTCACTGGCGTTTTGTGATAGCCGACGTAACCAAACCTATTATAGGAATCGATTTTTTGTGTTTTTATAATTTGCTTGTAGATGTAAGAAACCGCTGTTTAGTTGATAAGCATACATCTTTAATTGTAAATGCACAGCCCGTCAACCACCCCGTTTGCGAAATTAAAACGGTTACAGGTACCTCGCGCTACCACACGTTATTAAAACGGTATCCTGAGGTCACGCGACCTTCTGGCGAGCCTACGATACGAGAGGTTAAACATAAAACGGTACACTATATTCGTACTACGCCCGGTCCTCCCGTATATAGCCGACCACGCAGATTAGCACCGGACCGCTTGCTTCGCGCTAAACGCGAGTTCGAAGTCATGGTTAGAGCCGGAATCGCACGTAGATCTGACAGTCCGTGGGCTGCTCCGCTGCATCTCGTACCGAAAAAAGACGGTACGGACCGTCCTTGCGGAGATTATAGAGGTTTGAATGCGCGTACAATACCGGACCGTTATCCAGTGCGTCATATCGCGGACTTCTCGCATAACCTGCATGGGTGTACTGTTTTCAGCAAAATCGATTTAGTGCGTGCTTATCATTTAATTCCTGTGAACCCCGCTGATATACCTAAAACAGCGATTACAAGTGTTTTTGGCTTATTCGAGTTCCCTTTTTTATCTTTTGGCCTCCGAAACGCCGCACAAACGTTTCAAAGGTTTATGGACGAAATGTTAAGAGACCTCGACTTTGCTTTTCCGTACATAGACGACATTTTAATCGCGTCACGGAACCACGACGAACACGAACGTCACGTCGCGCTTGTATTAGAACGCTTACGTGAACACGGCGCCGTTATAAATTCTGCAAAAAGCGTATTCGGTGCTTCAGAAGTAGAATTTTTGGGTTACCAGGTTACAGCGAATGGCACGAGACCTACGCCTAACAAAGTCAGTGCTATTCAAAACTTTACGCAGCCTAAAACTCTAAAAGAACTTCGGAGATTTTTAGGTATGATTAACTTCTACAGAAGGTACCTACCTAACGCTGCAAAAACTCAAACACCATTGAATCGACTTCTTAGTGGTCAAAACGTTAAGGCAAACACACCCGTAATCTGGACCGATGAATTAGAGCAGGCGTTCAATATAAGTAAACAGAGTCTTGTAGACGCTACCATGCTAGCTCACCCCGACCCGACTGCAGAGCTAATGTTAGTTTGTGATGCTTCCGACGTCGCGATAGGCAGCGTTTTGCAACAGAAAGTTGAAGGTAATATTCAACCCCTTGCTTTCTTCTCCAAAAAACTCAATACTGCCCAACGCAAGTACAGCCCTTTCGACCGCGAGCTATTAGCAATTTACGAAGCTGTGAAATACTTTCGCTTCATGATTGAAATTAAAACGTTTTCGATTTGGACCGATCACAAACCAATTGTCGCCGCTTTTCGCAAGGCATCGGAAAACTGTTCTCCACGTCAATTCCGGTATTTCGATTTCGTTTCGCAATTTACGACCGACGTACGACACATATCCGGAGACGACAATATCGTAGCTGATGCATTGTCAAGAATAGAAACGATTTCTAACGACATTAATTTGCAACAACTCGCCATAGCCCAAGAGACAGACTCCGAACTTCGACATTTATTGCACAACCCTACTTCGTTAGACTTACAGAAAATTAAAATTTCTGATTCGAGCGAATGTAAAGTTTTTTGCGATATTTCAGGACCGAGACCGCGCATTTATCTCACACCTGAATTCCGTAAACAGGCTTTCGATTTAGTCCATGGGTTAAGTCATTCCGGTGCTACGCCCACCATTCGACTGATGACAGAGAGATACGTTTGGCCTAATATACGTAAAAATTGCAGAGCCTGGACTAAAGCCTGTCTCGCTTGTCAAAGATCGAAAGTTTCACGACACACTAGAGCTCCAATTCATAGTTTTACTCCTCCATCTGCACGTTTCTCTTATATTCACGTTGATATAATCGGACCACTAGTAATATCACACGGTTATCGCTATTGCTTAACCGCGGTGGACCGTTTTTCGCGTTGGCCCGAAGTGATACCGCTCGAAGATATCACCGCCGAAAGAGTAGCGCGCGCTTTCATTAGTGGATGGATCGCACGTTTTGGATGCCCGCAACGGATTACGACCGATCGTGGTCGTCAATTCGAGTCGCATTTGTTTAAAGAGCTTGCTACGCTCACGGGAGCACAGCACCTTACTACCACCGCATATCATCCCGCTGCAAATGGTTTAGTCGAACGATTCCACCGACAATTAAAGGCCGCTATCATGTGCCAAAACAATGAAAATTGGTATGAAGTTTTGCCTCTTGTTTTACTCGGTATTCGTTGCGCCTGGAAGGAAGATATAGCATCAACCTCCGCTGAGCTATTGTATGGTGAAAGCTTACGTTTGCCTGGTGATCTGTTTCTACCTTCCACGTCGGAAGTCACGGATTACAACGATTTTCTATCACGACTTCGCAAACATATACGCGCTTTAAAACCTACACCGGTCGTTCGACACGGAGATTCGAAAACATTCGTTAGTAAGGATCTATCGTCCGCCGTTGCTGTTTTTCTAAGGCAAGATGCAGTACGTAAACCGCTCCAACAACCATACTCTGGCCCTTATCAAATCGTTGAAAGGTCAGAGAAAACTTTTAAAATCGATATCGCTGGTAAAATTGTTACGGTTTCAATCGATCGTTTAAAACCAGCATACGTCATTAACGAATCTCTCGTGCCCGCAGTTCCTACATCGCCTGTCACTAAGCCAACGGCAATAACTACTCGCTCTGGCAGACGCGTAAAATTTCCAGCGAAGCTTACGACCTAACGGTCTCCCGGGGGGCTGATGTGGCGATGCATTAATATTTAGGTTATATAATAATTGTAAGTTATTTATAACTCTTTAAGCTGCATTGTACAAAAACCACGCAACATTCCTTTGTGTTAGAATTACGTAACGTCGATGGAATGTCAACCCTTGTTAAGTGCTTCACACTTAGCCAATAACAGTTTCGACGTATAAGCGCCAGTTCGATTCTCCAATGACAGCCGTTATATTTCGGGATACAATAATCCTTTGTTTGTAAAGTATTATAAATACTTAATCTTGGCCCCACTAGGGCAGAGTACGTTAAACGGCTTAACCGGCTACCACGCTTACGGCTAAATCGCGGCTCTCATTTCAACGTCATAAATGCGTCACATACGCATTCGATTCATCTTTGTTATTTAGTTTGTACATTCTATTTTTAGTTCTATTCCGTGTACAAATATTAAATATACCTTTTTATATTAATTATGGGAGTTTAATTCATACACCACGCGCGCTCCCATAGTTCCATGCGCTGTCCAAAGAAAAGAGTATGTTGCAAGAGAATTCAAAAAAGGCTTGATACTTAAACTTAAGACCCATGACACCTGACGCCGCATCGCAGAGCATGTTGTTTGTTTGACTCGATGATATTGTGCTATACCAGTTAGATCGTCTGCTTGTCAACAAGTATTATGCGGCACGACGGTTGTTGCAGGACCTACCGTTCACGGACAACAAGTGCCTGTACATGATGTTCGTGACGCACGGCGGCGGCTTCGACGCCGTCAACAAGCGCACCAGCAAGCACGTGGAGGTGCCCTACGTCACCGACGAGCGCGTGTGCATCCGGCCCTGCGGACCCGGTGAGTGCTGGTCGACAGCTGAGTTATTCATTAACTCAGTAGTATAACTCTTTGTGACAGCATCTATTCGCGAAATGTCTACCGTAATTTTAGAATTTACCTACTAGTCTACCGTAATGCCTATTATCCCTTTGCCAATGTTTCAACCTGAAAGATTATGATGGTAGGTAAAATTACAAACTCAGGGCAGCAGAACATGTGCTTTAGCTCTTTATTGGTCCATATCGATAGCTGTGGTTTTAATTTTGCTCGTTTACACAGAACTGACAATCGAAGAAGAGGAGCAGAGCACGGAGGCGGCCCCCGGCAGCCGCAGCTACACGCTGCTGCTGCGGGTGACGGGGCTGGCGGACAGCTTCCGCCCGCCCGCCGCCGGCAGCGCCGACTACGACGAGCTGGCGCGCCGGGTGGCCGACAGCCTGGCGCAGGAGCTGTCCCGCACCAAGGGCTACCAGGGGCTCGCCGTCAACGGCTTCATGCAGTGAGTCACCCCAGCCCCTCCTTGATCGATTCACAAAAAAGAGTAAATCAATCAACCCTGAAAATCAGCTCTGTATGCCCAATATTTGGTTGGTGCATGCAGCACAATGCTACGCTGAAACCTTTTTCAAGTTGTGCCAAACGAGACATAGTGGTGTTCTGATGCTTATTTAGTTAGTACAACAGTGTCAAGGTGTTATCTACGTCACAATTTTAAAATGACTGGTTTTCTTTCTTTCTTTTATCAAGTTTATGCAGTCAGTAGTCGTTTCTCAGATCGGCGGATTATTTTTACCAGGAGCGGCTTCATCGACATAAGGATTAATAACAATGTGTATAATGGTGAATTTGCTTACGAAAAACAGGGTGTTGTTCCTAAGCAGATTCCTACCAAGCTTGAGTGCCAGAATTCTTTGTGAATTCTTTCTAGAATCGTTTGTGATTTTCAATCAACGATACTCTCAATCATGTTCGGGGAGTATCTGGAGTCTGGACTGCTCAATCTAAGCTTTTACTCAAAATAGACAGAGACTAGAAATAGATTATTTGAAGATTTGCCGTTGGTATATCTTGCTTATCATTGTCATTTCAGAAATGAAACCAAAGCAATAATCGCGGAGCTGACCTTGAAATCCATCGACACGAACTCTATAGAGAACACGGCGCGCTCGCTGGACGGCGAGCTGCTGGACTCCAGCGAGCTGCAGGACGGCGACCTGGCGAAGTGGGAGCGCGTGGTGCGCGACACGCTCGCCGCAGGGACGGTTGGCAACTTGAACGTGGAGTTCATGGCGTTCCAGCCCGTAGCGCGTGAGTACAATAGCGCAATGTTCAACAAACTTTGTGCTCGATTTACCTAAAACCAAGTTTTCTGTTTGAAGGACTGGAACTGTACAATAAAGGATACAAGCTAGGAATCGGATCAAGGAGAACATTATCATAATCTCCTAGTTCCTTATGATATTCTGTTCCATTCGCTTCTATCATTCGTTACCTTGTCTACCTCGTTATAATATTATTCTTTTACATACATGTCCTCTTTCACACATTCCAACCATTTCTTCTTTGGCCTTCTTTTCCGAAATCCGGACGAAACCAGATCACGATTATTAATCGGATGGTAGGCTGCGGCAGTGGCTAATTACCCCCTACGGTCATAGACGTACCTACCACAAAACGATTTACAGTTCCAGTACAATACCGCGTAGGAACTGTCAGCTGTATGGGTAGATTATACTTGTACCTCTTCCCTCTTAGATTGCATCGTCACTTAACATCAGGTGAGATCGCAGTCATGGGCTAACTTGTCATAGACTAACCACAAGACCAACGAGCTAGATGCCAACTAGCTGAAGCCGCGCAGTTTTACCCACGTAGTTCCCGTTCCTGCAACCATACGGGGATAATATATGGCCTATAGCCTTCCTTGATATATGGGGTATTTAACACTAAAAGAATTTTTCAAATCGTACCAGTAGTTCCTGAGATTAGCGCATTCGAGCAGTTCAGCTTTATAATACGTATAGATGGTTGACCGCAAGTTGGTGTTACAGTGTCGGCGGCGCCGCCGTCGGAGGAGCCGACCGTCAGCAAGTCTCTGTTCGGGTCGGCGGGGCGCCTGTGGCTGGTGGTGGGCTGCCTGGCGGCGCTGGTGGCGCTGGCGCTGCTGCAGGCCGCCTGCACCCTTGCGCGCGCCGCGGCACCCAAGACCAAGGTAGCTCTCGTCAGAACTGCACTATGTTCTTCATGAACAATTTGTGATAATTTGCAGTAAGATTCTATTAATCATTTGTCTGAAAATAATAACTTTGAATGCTGTGGAATAAAAATTGATCTTTATAATCTTGTAATAATTTGCATATACAGAACACCAGCATCTAACATACAAGTTTTTTATGATAAGCTACAATACTTGTTAAGTGTCACGGTCAAAAATAATATTAATATTGTTTTATGTGGTGATTGGAATATTGATATGACTAAAGACAATAAGCATTCTCAAACACTCGATACAATTCTATTAACTTATAATGTTACTATTCATTCACGAAAACCGACTCGAAAAACGTCATGTTTAGACATTTTTGCGAGCAATATACCAAAAAGCCAACAAATGAATCAGATACTAGGGCTATCGGATCACGAAACCGCACAAATACTCAAAATTAGTATTCGACCCTTTAACAAACAAAAACTTCAAATACCTCGAACGTGGTTTGAAAAGAAAAGAGATTACAGTCAGGAAAACATATCTAAATTCGTCAATTGCATATCAGCACTAACTTTTATTAATGTTTTTGAAGAATCAGACACAAATCTAGCATATAATGAGTTTCACGAAACAATTGTTTTGTTCTACAACCTTTGTTTTCCATATATAAATGTAAAAATTAACAATAAGCCCTTTCAAAGAAAGTGGATTACAAAAGGCTTACGAAAAAGTTGTTTGATAAAGAGGCGTATGTATATAAACTACATACGCAGTAACTCAAATAAAAAAGAAAATCTAAAGCAATATAGGAACTATTCTAAAATACTAAAGACTTGTATACAAACAAGTAATAAGATTAATAATTTGTGTAAAATCTCATCGTCAAAAAATAAAGTAAGTACTTCTTGGAATATAATCACTAACAGTTTGGGCGCAAATAAATCCACTAAGAGTCTAATATCAGAACTAATTGTAGAAGATATAACCTATGTAAACCCTAAAGTTATTGCAAATAAATTTAATACCTACTTTACAAATAAAAATTGCATTTATAATACCTACACGAGTACTCGTAATGTGCAAAATGTTAACTCCATATTTCTAACACCAGTGACTCACTTAGATATTCAAAAAACTATCCTTAAACTAAAAAATACAAATTCTACTGGATATGATGACTTAATGACGAAAATTCTTAAACTTTGTGTGGCATATATTATTAAACCACTAGAGCATATTATAAACATTTCAATTGAACAAGGTATATTTCCCGAAAAACTTAAATGTTCTATTGTCAAGCCACTATTCAAAAAAGGCAAAAAGACAGATATAAAAAATTATAGACCGATCACTTTAATTCCCATACTTTCAAAAGTGTTTGAAAGGCTAATGTATGACAAAATTTACACATTTTTAAATAGATATAACATCTTGAATAAAAATCAATATGGATTTCAAAAAAACCATTCTACAACCTTGGCATGTTTTGACCTAATGCAATATGTTACTAAAAGTTTAAATAACAATGTATTAACAGCAGGATTACTTATAGACATGAGTCAGGCATTTGATCACGTATCGCACCCAATTCTCTTAAGTAAACTATACAATTATGGCATTAGAGGGAATGCGTACAAATGGATTAATAGTTATCTTAACAACCGAACTCAATTCGTAGAAGTGACCAAAATTATTAAAAACCAAAAAAATATATACAGATCAGAATTAATTACTAATCGCGTAGGAGTACCTCAAGGAAGTATTCTAGGGCCGCTCCTGTTTTTGCTATACGTAAACGATTTGCCATTTTGTACTGAACAGAAAACAATTCTATTTGCGGACGATACTACGGTGATCATTCAAGGTGAAAATAAGCAAACCCTTGAAATTGAAATAAAAAAAGCTTTGGGAAATATAGACACATGGTTAACTAATAACAATCTTAATATTAATTTGGACAAAACACAATTAATTAATTTTAAAACATATTATAAGAAAGATTTAACTCCATTAAATATTACATATAATAAAGTAAATATAAAAGAGACGGATACTGCAATATTCTTAGGTATTACAATAGATCAGCATTGTAATTGGAAGGAACACATAAATAAAGTCTGCTCTAAAATAAGTAAATTTGCTTACGTCTTACACAGACTACGAAGAACGGTATCTGAAGCAGCAGCACGCTTAGCCTATCATGGATACGTGTCTTCTGTCTTACGTTATGGACTTGTATTATGGGGTAATTCTGTAGACATGATTAGAGCTTTCAGAGCTCAAAAAAGTTGCCTCCGTGCTGTTTGTGGAGCTGATTTTATTGACAGCTGCAAGCCACTTTTCAAAAAAATGAAAATATTACCATTGCCCGCACTTTATATTTTCGAGCTGTGTGTATTTGTGAAAAAGAATATTACTCTATTTCCTAAGAAAAAAAGTGGTCGTAAAAGAAATAAAATTGAGATACCTGTACAGAAACTATCTCTTTTTAAAAAAAAATGTATACTGCATGGCCGTAAAAACATATAACCACCTGTCAGAAAATACAAAAGAAATGCCAATACAGAGATTCAAAAATCATATTTTTAATGCCCTCAGCCAAAATAGTATTTACGAATTAAATGACTTTTTTAAATTAAAATCAATTTGACTAATTTATTATATTTTTACAATTTGACATACACATAAATTAAATATTTCATTATTTTCATTACTTAAGAATTTCAGTATTGGTATAGTTATGGTAAATTTTATTTTATTTTAAAACAAATTAACATGCAGCATGTAAAAATAATTGGAACATTTAAATTAAATTACTTATTGTTTAAATATTTGCACGCCTAATTCGTGGCAAAACATGTTTGGACCATTGTATTTATTGTATCTGTTGTTACCCATGTCTTAGCAAATAAATTATTATTATTATTATTATTATTATTATTATTATTATTAAGATTTAATATAATTGTGAGGCTCAATCTTCGAGCCTCAGATTGATAGGCAGTGCGGATTTTATAGGACGTATTCCTTACATGTCCTGGCAATGCCTATGCCATGTATGAAATATTATGAATATGATTATGATTATCCATCACATACATTATCTAAATAATCTGTAGGTAGCTACAAGAGAGAAGAGTTTGAATGTGTCCCTAATAACCTTATTTATGTGTAGTTTCGACTCCACGCAATCTTGTCTGCTCTAGGATATTTTTGCAAACCGAAACGAAGTATGAGAGGGTGAAGCTGAAGCCGAGTGTTCTGCCGTAGCTACATTCAACTCGAGTCCTTAATGAGTTTACTTGAGTTACTATGTAACTGTATGTTAGGCTATGACATGATACCAATTTAATTTCCCTACTGTAGTAAACCCAGAACCGTAGTAGAACGCAGAACGCCCCTGACATTCTATATAATACCTGAATTATCAGCTGGTAACATTATTAAGCTCGCTGGTAACATTAATAATATGACTCCAGAAATTAGTACAACTCAAGAAACAAATTATTCCACATAAATAATGTCCATAAAAGAATGTTCTTGTTATTCATAAATTATGTTTAGATTAGAGAAATATTGTTTACACATATCTATAAAAGTAACACATTTCTGTCTATCCATTGTAGGATCAACTAATACCGAGCTCGGCGTGGAAGGACTACACGTCAGCGAACACCAACTACGCCTTCGAGCCCTTTGAGAACGACGACAAGTACAACAGCACCTCCACCCGCTCGCCCCCGCGCCCCACCTCACCGCCCCCGCCCAGACCCACCAGCGCGCACAAGATGACGCCCAAACCGCACAAGAACGGCCACAACATGACCAACAATGGCCACATGACCAACAATGGTCACATGACCAACAATGGTCACATGACCAATAACGGTCACATGACCAATAGGAGTCGTAATGCAAACGGTAGAGACGTGCGCGACGGTCCGATGAGTCCTCGCGAAATGGCGATGAGTCCCCGGGAAATGGCGATGAGTCCCCGGGAAATGGCGATGAGTCCCCGGGAAATGGGGATGAGTCCCCGGGAAATGGCGATGAGTCCCCGGGAAATGGCCATGAACGGCCACACGATGGCTAGCAATGGCTACCCGACGAACGGGAGGAGTAAAACGCCGAACAGTTCAAAGAAGTTCTCGAGTAGTACGCCGCAGTACTACCACGAGACGAGGTCGCTGCAGAGGCCAAGGTCGCATTACGGGTAAGGTCTTTTATTCCTATACTAGCGGATGAAATTATATGAACGTAATATAACAGTATTGTAGCTTTACATTGGTGAAATAACTTTTAACCCCCGACGCAAAAAAAAGGGGTGTTATAAGTTTGACGTGTCGGTCTATCTGTCTGTGGTACCATAGCCCCCGAACGGAAGAAGCGATTTCAATTTAGTTTTTTTTGTATCAAAGGTGACTTACAGGCGACTGTTCTTAGACATATTTGATGAAAATCGGTTGAGCCGTTTAAAAGTTCTGGGGGTTGAAAGTGGGGAAGAACAAACGAATGTCTGCAAATATACTCGAGTGGGGTCTCAAATGAAAGCGACGAAATGTGAGCGAGAGAATATGGAAGACTTGATCGGGAGTGTAATTAATAAATTCATAATATTCGGGGGTTTTTAAAAATTTTCAATTTCATGTTAAAAACATTAAACTTTACTTATTTTCGCCCCTTCAATTTTGTAAGTAGAATATTTATTACAATATGAACATACGCGTACTTCATCACATGAACAATGAAGCGTTTGCAACTAGGGTGCATTAATGGTATGGGGTGAGTTAATCGATAAAGCCATGAGCAGTACACAAGGAGGTATTTCGCAACCATTGCCATGCGACCGTGTGGCCTAATGGATAAGGCGTCGGACTTCGGATCCGAAGATTGCAGGTTCGAGTCCTGTCACGGTCGAACTGTTATTTTTTCTTTTTATTTACGAACTTTGTATGAATTAAATTAACATTGATGATAAGGATTACTTTTAATAGACGGATGATTTATTAGAATTTGGTGCTTGTGGTAGAGTTTGGTAATTGTTGATTTTAATAAAAAAATTTAATTTATTACTATTACTTTATCATGATTTCAATAATTTTTGATTCGCCACTTTTAAAACCTTTGGGCTTCGGATTAAACCTGGATACTTTTACCTACATAACATAATATGTGCCTGGAGGCGCGACTTACGTGACTGCCACAACTTGACGTACCTATATATATGTATTAGAAATCAATAATTAAAAATTTTAATAAAAAAAATTCAACCGACTTCCAACTCAAAAAATAACTTTAACTAAAAAGCAAAAAATAACATCCTACCTATGTGCTACCTTCTGATCAGTTTGAAGGCGGTGCCAAGCCAGTGATGTTTTAATTAAATAAGTTTAAACTACAAAATTTCTGTGGTTATTCCAGAAACAGCTTTAATTAAAACACTACACTGGCTTGACACCGCCTTCAAACTGATCAGAAGGTAGCACATAGGTAGGATGTTATTTTTTGCTTTTTAGTTAAAGTTATTTTTTGAGTTGGAAGTCGGTTGAATTTTTTTTATTAAAATTTTTATTTTTTTATTTTTAGTGTTAGCATACCCACTGCGTGTGTTCAGTCACAACCTATCTAAGTGGAAAGTTCTTATCAATACAAAATTATCAAGTCCAAACACAAGGTAGCTACTGTGAGCCGTCGAGGAGTTCTCTTCACTGTGCTTCGTCTTCATCACCAGTCCCTTAATACAGTCGCAATCCATCTAGGTGGAAAGTTCTCATCAATACAAATTTATTAAGTACAAACACAAGGTAGCTACTGTGAACCGTCGAGAAGTTCTCTTCACTGTCCCTCGTCTTCATCATCAGACCCTTAATACAGTCACAATCCATCTAGGTGGTAAGTTCTCATCAATACAAATTTATCAAGTCCAAACACAAGGTAGCTACTGTGAACCGTCGAGGAGTTCTCTTCACAGTCCCTCGTCTTCATCACCAGACCCTTAATACAGTCACAATCCTTCTAGGTGTAAAGTTTTCATCAATACAAATTTATTAAGTCCAAACACAAGGTAGCTACTGTGAACCGTCGAGGAGTTCTCTTCACTGTCCCTCGTCTTAATCACCAGACCCTTAATACAGTCACAACCCATATAGGTGGAAAGTACTCATCAATACAAATTAATCAAGCTCAAACAAAAGGTGACTGCTGTGAATCCTTGACGAGTTCCATCGTCTGTGTTTCGGCTCCATCATCAGACCAACTCCAAACCTTCATAAAGTTGTAGTGGTTCAAAATACCTTATGGAAACACTAACAAACGTACTAGTCGTCTCTACAACTTTCGAAAGTTCCCCTCAATTTCTCCAGGATGCCATCATCAGATCCTGACATGAAAAAAATGGGACCACCCTGGAAGTAAACCCTACAAAACAAAAAAAGAATTTTCAAAATCGGTCCATAATTGACGGAATTATCGCTGGACATACATAAAAAAAAAAAAAAAAAAAAAAAAACATACATACAGCCGAACGTAGAACCTCCTCCTTTTTGGAAGTCGGTTAAAAATTAAGATTTGGTATGCAACGGGGGCCTTATTGCTCAAAGCTATCTCTTACAGGGAACTCCAGTAATACATTAAATTAAATACATTTTATTTTATTTTTATTTATTAAGAATAACTGTCGCATCTTTTTTTGTTTAAATAATAATATACGTTTTTATTAAAGGCAAAAAATACCCAGTATACATGAAAAAAAAAATAAACATAACTAATATTCCGTTTTTCCTCCAATTAGTCGGAAAGTAATGTATTAGGAGTGGGTACGACATCGAACCACCACTTCTCGATGAATCCGTCACCACTGAGCTATTGAGTAAAGTTGAATTATGTTTGTAGTAGTAGCAGTGGCGGATTTACCGCCGCCAGTAGGCGATTGAATTTTTGCAGCTCCTACTGAACTCTGAATTTCGAAAAATTGCAAGTTTTAATATTTTTGTAGGACGTACTGGACTAAAATATTAAAATTATTGTTACATTTTCTTCATTTCTGTAGAAGAGAAAGTTTTTTGGGTCAAACCCGCCTTAGGCTCCAGCCTACTGGTAAATGCACCATTATGTAGTAGAGGTGTATTGAAGTGTGTGTGTGCAGGTACAACGGCGGCGCGGGCGGCGGGGGCGGCGGCGCGGGGGGCACGGGGGGCGCGGGCAACTCGCGGTCGCTGCCGCGCGGCGAGCCACAGCCCGACTTCTACTTCATGCCGTCGCAGCGCAAGCACGAAGGTGAGCGCGTCTGCGTCTACGTGCACAACCCGCCGGACGCACACTGACACACACGCACACACACACACATACACACGCAGACATTTTAACATTTACATATTTTAGACTTCTAATATGTAGTGCACAGTAAATTTATTTTATTTATTTTAACATTCACCTATTCTTAGACTTCGATAAGTGTTAAATACAACCTCAGATCAATTACCTTCTGTTGGGCTTGTATCGCATTCAAATTCACCATCAAAATTTCGTCCTTTTTTTGAGGGGAACGTGGTAAACTCACACAATGAAAATATTTAACACCAATAAATATATCCAGTGTCTTTATACTACACACAACTATGCATTTTAAATCATTATACACATATCGATTCTATAGACGCAGTTTCTATGAACACATTTGATCATGATCAAATAGTTTTGACAGAGGGATGACCTCTAAGCGAGGCAGGCTCTAAAGGAAGGTAATTGGTCTGAGATTACAACACTATTTAGTGGTATTGTAGTACAAATTAGATATAACTAGTGTATAAGTAGATGGGCTGAGATGATGTGGCGCGGATATGTCAGGCGTGCAAGGGCGGCCTTATTGCTTTCAATACATAGATGCTTTCAACTACATATTATAAAAGATATGTTAAAATATCCACGCCACATTGCAAATAAATATTTGCCTGTAAGGTAAATATTCTTATTAACCAGTGTGATATTATAGTGGGGGTAGGTAAGTTAAGTTTAAGTACAATTACTTTTTATTGAGCTGAGGTTAAAAGCTTTAAATATAATATATATACAGTATTAAGGAAGTTTATAATATACACTTAAAAAGAAAAAAATATATTATTGTAATTACATTATAAAGAATTAATAATAAATATAACTTTAAATTAGGTTAAAAACTTACCATTTTATTTCAAAATAAAACTATTTTAATAAAATTTTATAATGATGTTAAAAATAAATATATTTTTATACAAGTATGACTTTTATTATGTTTTGCAGTTTTAAGTAGTCAGTTATCAAAACAGGTAATTATTGTTTTATTGAGGACAGGGTGTTGTAACTAATATTATTTAATTATTTAAAATATCTAATATTTATGTAAATATTATATGTATTTGTGTTTAATATTTTTCAACACTGTTCCACTAACTTTTAACCATTAAAAATATTTATTTTATTTATTTAATTAAGTAAATATTTTATTTTTATTCATATTCAGAACGAAATGAAAATTTTTCATCTAAAATAAATAAATCTATCATTAAATAAAATTTATACATTATTTCTACTCCTATCTTTGCCATTGTGTATGTGGTGACGGATTTATGTGTGTGTGTGTTATACAAAAGTTTACGTTTTTTATTTTTTTACAGATTTCTGAACGTGAGTTCGACGACAACTGACCTAAGTTACCAATAGACAGACTTACTCGTATCGTACCTACACACATTTTTTGTATTTACTTATAAATCATAAGCTAAGTATTTATATATCTGAACGTAATATAATACACATATTGTAATATTATAATGAAAATGTGTATTAAAAAGAAAAAAATATTAAAAATAGCGAAAGAAATAAGGATATCCTCATCACACGAACGAGTTTATGAATGAGAATACTAATAGTTTTCATAACGAGTCAGATGTACTTAATAAAAGATACTTATATTGAGCAATTGATTTGTGTATGCAATGACATTAAAAGGTAAGAAGATGAAATATATAAATTAAAATATGTGTAGAATGGTTAACAGTGTGTGTTTGATAAAGAATAATTTAGTTTTTATTTTTATATATTATTCATTAATTCTTCACTTTTATTAAAATATCCAAACCAGTTCTAGTCTCACGTCACAGTTTTAATTTAAGTTATTCTTAGCTTCTGCTTCAGTGTTGCCATTTTTACCTGAGTAATACACTACTGGACAATCCTGCGTAGTAAATTTTACCAAATTTAACCAGAAAAATTAAGTAAAAAAGCTTAATATAAGTGATATATGTAAGAGTGATAGTGCAAAAAATATTAAAATTAGCATGTTAAAGATTTTTATAGAACATTTTTTTGAGTAAGCCACAATTGGAAAAAAAACTAATAGACATTTAATATATTTTATCAATGGCAACACTAAAAGAAGTGTAAATATAAGCATTTTTCGCTGTATATTTGCAATAATATATATATTTTTTACTTTTAGAACACACTAATGTTATTGGTGATTTATATATTTTCATTAATTTCTTCCTCAATTTAAGAAATGTCTTAATGTAACATGTAATAGAGTTCTAATTATTAAGATATATAACACCAATCTGTCCATTTTTGTTAAAAATGGTTTAACATTATTCTAATGAGATTTTGTATTTACTGAGATTTATACAAGAATTATTATTAATATTATTTTGTAAATAATAAATATTAATTGTAGATAATTATATATAAATAAGGGTATTTAATTAAAAAAATTATGTTACATAGATAAGGATATTTTAATTATTTTGCAGTACAAGAGAAATGTAATTGTATAATTAAAATCAAATTTGCACAATTTATTCAAAATTAAAGTATTTCTTTGTTATGAGTAATAATTTACATCAAAACAAGTTTACCTTCTATTTATAAGATTTATGGTGCGATTAATATAAGTACTATTTTATGTTTTTCAAATTTTAGTTTGTTTATTAAAATATAATAGAGATAACAGAATCAGAAGCATATATAACTATAGATCGAAATGCAGTAAAACAATATTTTATCTAAAGGAACAATGTATTACTTTTATTGAATTACTAATACTGTAGTAAAAATATTTCTCACGAATGATTACCAATTGTTATAGACAAGACTAGTAATTTAATGATGTAAGTAATTAATTTAAATTCAATTAACAAAGCGAGTATTAATTAATGTAGCGTAAGTGATTACCAAATCTAAGATTATAAATAAATATTTTATATATAAATTTTACGCCATTGGTTTGATTTTTCCTACGAAATCATTACAATTTTTTTAGAAGTCCCTCACATCTTTGTTCACACTATAGAAAAAACAAAATGTCGACCACTAGCGGCACAACCGGTGATATTGCGTTGGAACGAAAGAGCTCGGACGGGGGCAACTCAGTCGCAATTGATATCGATTAAAAAAAAATTAAAGATACACACTTCAGTGAAATTTTTTATTAAATATAACAGGAAAAAATATAAAATATGTGTATAAAAACGCAACCTTTCATATTAGCTTAACTACCCTTATTGTAAAAACATTATATATACTCCGAGGCACAACAATCCGCCCTCTTGAATATGACGCGAGTATATTAAAGTGGGCGGATAATTTTGCCTCGGAGTATATTTTGGTAAGTATAAACATAATCCCACTTTTAATTATAATATTAATATGAGCACTTAATCAACTACTAATATGGAGCAAGAAACTGTATAACAACAGTTGTTGTAGACATTAACAAAATACCACATAGTATGAAACAAAGTCGCTTCCTTTGTCCCTATGTATGCTTAAATCTGTAAAAAAACTACGCAACGGGTTTTGAGGCGGTTTTTTTAAATAGATAGAATGATTCGAAGAGGAATGTTTATATGTATAACTAGCGACCCACCCCGTCTTCGCACTGGTATCACACTAATATTATAAAGGCGAAAGTTTGTGTGTATGTTTGTTCCTCCTTTACGCTGCGGCTACTGAAGCGATTTGGCTGAAATTTGGAATGGAAATAGATTTCACTCTGGATTAAAACATAGGCTACTTTTCATCCCGGAAAAAACCATGTTTCCTGTGGGATTTGTGAAAAACTTAATTCCACGCGGACAAAGTCGCGGACATCCGCTAGATAAATTAATAATAAAAAAACGTAAAAAATAATCTCCATTAACATAAAATTTCAATATAAATAAGTAACATTAAATTTAATAAAAGTAAAAGTGTATAAAAACGTATAAAAATAAAACAAACCAAGTACGTATTATACAAAGCAATTTTTTTCCGAAATATACAATAAAGTGCTTTTGTTACTTATAACAGTTGCACAATTGATTATTATATTCATAACTTAGATAGATAGATTTGGTTTCGATAACTTAATGACTTTTGGAATATGGCCGAATGTAATACATTTGTTTATTTCTCGTAATTATTATTTGTGCAGCTTTATAGTTTGGACTGCAGACCTCTGCTGGGGATGGGCTTACTTTTGTAGCGCCATACATCCTGCGAAAGAAAAGGATATAAAATACTTTCGTACTTAACAAAAAGTATTCCCTCTCAAATAGGCTAGTCGATACTTTTATATAGTGGTCCTTAATTGTTCATTACCGTTCAACTAGATTGAAAAAAAAAACATCATATTGTTTTGAGATTACATGAAAATTTAAATTTTTAAATATTTTTTGACAATACGAGCCAAAACGCTGTCGACCATGATGATCTATATTTGAACTGTTTCATGACGTTACGTTATCAAATCCTTGCCAAACGGTGCATTTAGCAAAATCAAAAGATAACAATTAGTCTGACGTCATCAAGTAACATTGTGACGTCACAAAATGGACATAAACGTTTTTGACGTTTGGAAATCCTTTTAATTATTAAAATTAACATTGTTTATATTAAATTTGATATGAGTCAACTACCCTATTGAGCATAAAGTTTATATGGTCTAATCCCAGTCTCTTTTAAGAACTTGGACCACCAATGAGTCGATTTGTGTGGTGGTAGGTGTCGGCCTTACCTAGTTACCATCCTAACGGCAAAGTCGTACCGCCAAGCGATTTAACGTTTCGGTGTGAAACCGTCATAGTAGTAGAATAAACTCGCACCTCTTGCAAGTAAGTCCGTTTTCATTTAAGACTGCATCGGCACTTAACATCAGGGAGATCGCAGTCAAGAGATAATTATTCGTCATCAACCCATATTCGGCTCACTGCTGAGCTCGAGTCTCCTCTCAGAATGAGAGGGGTTAGGCCAATAGTCCACCACGCTGGCCCAATGCGGATTGGCAGACTTCACACACGCAGAGAATGAATATAATTCTCTGGTATGCAAGTTTCCTCACGATGTTTTTCTTGCACCGTTTGAGACACGTGATATTAAATTTCTTAAAATGCACACAACTGAAAAGTTGGAGGTGCATGCCCTGAACCGGATTCGAACTCACACCCTCCGGAATCGGAGGCAGAGGTCATATCCACTGGGCTATCACTGCTCTAGAAAAGTGTAGGGCCAGCTCTCATGATGATGTGTCTCACTTCGAAGCTGAGCTGGAAGCCCCTCCGGCGGGACTCGGCCTCTATCTCCAGCACGATGGGCTGCTGCACGGAGTCCCGCGCGTCCACGTAGTGGCAGCCCTCGTGCGCGTAGTGCGCGGTCAGCGCCTTGCGGTAGCCCTGCCGTAGAACAATAACACGTTAATCTATATATATAAAAATGAATTGCTGTTCGTTAGTCTCGCTAAAACTCGAGAACGGCTGAACGGATTTATCTTATCTTGGTCTTCAAATGTTCGTGGAGGTATAGGGAAGGTTTAAAAGGTGAGAAAAATTAGAATAATTGCCGGGAAAACCATAAAAACAACCCTTTTCTATTTCCCATACAAACGTTTAAGAGTCAAGGGGTAGGGTAGGGTAGGGGTAGAGTAGTGTAGAGTAGGGATAGAGAAGAAGTGCACATAAGTCAAAGCGAAGCTTGACCGGGTCCACTAGTAAAAAATAAAAAACAAAAAATGAAAATAAATCTGAAAATCAGCTGACAATCAGCTGAAAATCAGCGCCGTGTATTATGCTTGTACGTAGTGCACGGCATATGGTGAGCTGTACACCCTTTCTTTTTAACCGACTCCCAAAAAGGAGGAGGTTCTACGTTCGGCTGTATGTATGTTTTTTTTTTTTTTTTTTTTTTTTTTTTTTTTTTTTTTTTTTTTTTTTTTTTTTTTTTTTTTTATGTATGTCCAGCGATAATTCCGTCATTTATAGGCCGATTTTGATAATTCTTTTTTTGTTTTGAAGGGTTTAATTCCAGGGTGGTCCCATTTTTTTCATGTCAGGATCTGATGATGGCATCCTGGAGAAATCGAGGGGAACTTTCGAAAATTGTAGAGACGGCTAGTGCGTTTGTTAGTGTTTCCATAAGGTATTTTAAACCACTACAATTTTATGAAGGTCTGATGATGGAGGCGAAGGCGAGTGAAGAGTACTCCTCGACGGTTCACAGTAGCTACCTTGCGTTTGGACTTGATAAATTTGTATTGATGAGATCTTTCCACCTAGATGGGTTGTGACTTTATTAGGGGTCTGATGATGAAGACGAAGGACAGTGAAGGAAACTCCTCGACGGTTCACAGTAGCTACCTTGTGTTTGGACTTGATAAATTTGTATTGATGAGAACATTCCACCTAGATGGTTTGTGACTGTATTAGGGGTCTGGTGATGAAGACGAAGGAGAGTGAAGAGAACTCCTCGACGGTTCAAAGTAGCTACCTTGTGTTTGGACTTAATAAATTAGTATTGATGAGAACTTTCCACCTAGATGGGTTGTCACTGTATTAAGGGTCTGGTGATGAAGACGAAGGACAGTTAAGTAGTTAAGTTTTTTTGGACATTCATATTACGAGTGGATATAAAGGGGGAGTGAAATTTTGTAAATGAGTTAAGGTAGTATTCTCAAAATTGGGGTTGTAGGATTTAGGTACTTATCATAAAAAAATAACGTTTCAGCTAATTGCTTATTAATTTTTGTTCACACTCCGTAGGTATGCTAACACTAAAAATGAAAAAATAAAAATTTTAATAAAAAAAATTCAACCGACTTCCAACTAAAAAATTAACCTAAACTAAAAAGCAAAAAATAACATCTTACCTATGTGCTACCTTCTGATCAGTTTGAAGGCGGTGCCAATCCAGTGTTTTAATTAAAGCCGTTTCTGAAACAACTACAGAAATTACGTAATTTAAACGGCTTGAATTGAAACATCACTGGCTTGGCACCGCCTTCAAACTGATCATAAGGTAGCACATAGGTAAGATGTTATTTTTTGCTTTTTAGTTTAGGTTAATTTTTTAGTTGGAAGTCGGTTGAATTTTTTTTATTAAAATTTTTATTAAGGGTTACAGACAGACATGCTGTCATAAGGATAAGGTATTTATTGACTGTCGGTAACTTTTAGATATGAATAAATTTATTTTCTTTCTTTCTTTTCTTTCGTTACCTTATCCACATAATATGTATATGTAAATAAGTAGCTGTTAGAGGGACTAAGACCGTGGATTGAATCCACATTTGGGTGACATTAGAAATCGGAGATAAAGGAGCGACACTCACGGAAATACAGGGAGTATTTCCGTGAGTGTCGCTCCTTTATCTTCGAGTACAGTCTTTTTAGACTTGTTGGAGGATAATGGTCATATTATAAAAATAAATATCATATACAACTTAAAAAAAAACGAAAAACAAGTGTGCTTTAGAGTAGTGATGAACTACTGAAGTAAAACTTCTTGGGCTCTCTCTCACTCGATTACACTTTTCGTAATGCTTGCTTGTCTGCTGACCTTGGTGGTGTTGGGCCCGGAGCCGTGCACTATCAGCGGGTGGAAGAGCACGGTGTCTCCCGGACTCATCTCCAGCTGCGCGCGGGGCTCCTCCGACACCGCCGGCTCCAGGATGCCGTGGTACAACTTGTTCGAGTCCTGGGAACAATAGTATGCAATGTTCACTTTCTAGAGCCACTCATAAATATGTAGTACTTGCTTGCTTGGTACTACTCGTATTTTGATATTTAAGTGGTCCTAATTGATTTATCATCCCTGACAGCCTAATTTGTATAACTACTAAATACATATATGTACATCGATTACTCGGAGAGGCCCCAAGTGGTCTCATATTTATCAAATCAGGATCTAATGATGGAAACCTGGAGAAATCGAGGGGAACTTTCAAAAATTAAATGGATGACTAGTGTGTTCATAATTTTTTTCGGTTTTTAAAGCACTATAATGTCATGAAGGTTTGGAATCGATCTGATGATGGCGCCAAAATACAGACGAGAAAACTTCTCAACGATTGTGTTTCAACCTTGTGTTTAATTAATTTGTATTGATGAGAATTTTCCATCAAGATGTGTTGTAATTGTCATTAGGGGTTTGGTGATAAAGACCAACGTCAATTAAGGGAACTTCTTTACGGTTTACAGTAGCTACCTTGTGTTTGGGCTTGATTAATTTGTATTGATGAGAACTTTCCTCCTAGATGGGTTATGACTGTCATGAGTGGTCTGGTGATGAAGACGAAGGACAGTTAAGGACAGTTAACTCCTCGTTACAAGCGCCTTCAAAACGTGGGTACGTTTTGAAGGCGGTTGCAACGAGCTAAACTAAAAAGCGAAAAATAACATAATAACATTATTATATTCTACATGCTGATCAGTTTGAATTTGAACTGAAAACGGTGCTACTGCTAATCCGTATTAATTCAAACCACGAAAATTGAAAATTGAAATGTGGTTCGATCACAAATGGCTCAAAATACGACACCGGCTCATAGGCAGGTTAATAAGGGTACTTCTGTGGGCCGATCCCGGCGGCACTGCAATGTCAGGCCGACCCGTGACGGGAGTGGAGCGAGCCCCGAACATCCCGTCGGTTTACAAAAATCAGTTTAATATACTGGTCCCGCAGTGCGGGAACTTTCAGATATTAAGCTGAAAAGAACAGATACTACACTTTGATCTTAGCCAAAAGGCCGAGAAGCGATACCGCCAGCGCGCGCTGCCGCGGACGTCGTGCGGCCGGCGCGCATCTCCCCAGCGCGACGTAGAGCAGCGCGCGCCCGGAGCGGCGACATCTGGCGGACGGTGTGCACACTGCGTCGTGGCTACGTGTCGTACTATTGTTGCGCACGGGTGCTCCACGTGTTAGTTCCACATTGGTAGAAGCGCTATTAACAACTTGTACTTAACAAGCTTTTCACACAATTTGTCGCCAACGTCCATACCATGTTGAATACACCGGTTCTCGTCCGATCACCGAAGTTAAGCAACATCGGGCGCGGTCAGTACTTGGATGGGTGACCGCCTGGGAACACCGCGTGATGTTGGCATTTTGATGCTTTATTTTAATTTAACAAACTTCAAAAAAAAATAACCTCTTTTTTTTTAATTGTGTGCTTTTATTTCATGAGTCTCATATTAACACTTTTACTGCAAACAACTCTGCTTTGTATATGCCAGCGCTCCTAAGCCGTGGGGATTGCGGAATTTTGATGCTATTTTTCGGTATTCTACAAACATACTTTGGTGTGTACACAGTTTCTGTCCCGATGTCATCGCCATTCTTAGATCAAGTACAAATGGTTCTTCATTTCACAGATGCAAACTATTGTATGGAATCTTTCCCGAAGTCTGTTTCCTGATTCTTACAACCTGACAAGACAAGTGTAAATAGGCATTTTCAGCAGTACCTACTCGAATATCGAATAATAGAATTCACCATTAACTGTTCCTCCAGTTAGCAATGCAACAATCACATCACTAAAGCTAAGTGCTTTCTGTCAATCTTGTATATAAATACAAAAAATCAACTTACAGGCAAATTTCCATGTGGATAGATGAAGTTTCGCTTATGCGAGCCGGGTATGACGTACAGACAGCCATTTTCCACTGTGACGTCATCTATAGCGGTCCACGCAGCGGTGATTTTCTCAGCCGGACGGAACGGAAAGTAGTACAGGTCCTGGAATTATGAAAATAAATAATAAATTAAGTGCAGGAATTAATACATAATCGGAGGTAAGAAGTAAAATCATGAAAAATATTTAGTTTCCAAGGACACGCCGCAATGCATTAGTTAATTGGTCGCTACGAGGATAATTTTCATTAGTAAAGATTCGATGAGGCAGACGAAATTGCAAACTTTAGGAGCGTCGCATGTTTGTTGAGTTTTATACCTCATATTCTAATGTATTCAGGAATTGCACAATCTGCACTCATAAGATCATACTTCACATCAGAACACCTGCTAATATAGATTATTCAAATCGTAACCGGTGACATTGCTACGTGGCTCCCATACAGAAGCAAAACATTTTCCTACTATATTTCTTACTAGCGGACGCCCGCGACTTCGTCTGCGTGAAACCCTACTACTACGCCTACCCCTACCCTACCCTATCCCAACTTACCACTACCCTACCCCTATGGTAGGGACCATGCGACGGCGACGGAAGCTTAAAAAATGGAGTAACTTCTCCCGTTTTCCCTTCACTGCTCTGCTCCTATTGACGGTAGCGTAATGAAAAGTATACTTTAACCTGCTCAGGTATATGAAGAATAATTGTACCAAATTTTGTTAAAATCCGTAGAGTACCTAGTATTAAAGTATAGCAATACTGTAACAAAATAATAGTTGGTACAATGTTAATTGTCTTTGATCCTCTATGTCTATTGTTAAGTATCATGTATGTTGGCACAATTGATTTCCGTAATTAAAGTGATATACGCAGTGAAAGAACGTTTTATTCTAATACCTAGTTTTTGTTTCTATAACGAACATACCACGCGACGGAAGCTTAAAAATTGAGTAACTTCTCCCGTTTTCTCAACATTTCCCTTCACTGCTCTGCTCCTATTGATCGTAGCGTGATGAAAAGTATACTATAACCTGCCCAGGAGTATGAAGAATAATTGTACCAAGTTTCGTTAAAATCCCTCGAGTAGTTTTTGTTTCTATAAATAACATACAGACAGACAGACAGACAGACAGACAAAAATTTTACCGATTGCATTTTTGGCATCAGTATCGGCCACTAATCACCCCCTGATAGTTATTTTTGAAATATATTTCATGTACAGAATTAACCTCTCTACAGATTTATTATAAGTACTTATAGATAAGAATTGTTAAAGCGACTACCACGGATGGACAAGGCATTTTGCCGGACGAATAGTGATGAGCACGTTATTGCCGGGCATGCCGTTGCCGTTGCATATAGGAGTAGCTCACATACCTGATGCGGCGGGTGGCGCACGCTGCCGGGCGGCTTGTTGATGAGCATGCTGTTGATGACGCGCATGGGCTCGCCGATCAGCTGCGCCAGCACGTGCAGCAGGCGCGGGTGCTCCGTGTATGTCGCGAACACGTCGTCGAAGTGGATCTCGGATATCTGGATTTAGAACATTGAAATAGCCATTACTCTAGACTAGAGCATCGCTAGCATCTGGACCTTTGCTCTAGGCGACTTGCCCCCTCTTGTCGTAAAGGCGATATACATTCACTCGAAATAAACGAGTATGCTGTAGACTACACGACTTCTTTAAAAAAAATAAAAAATTTTGAAGTTGGTTAAAAATAAAGAACCAAGCGACATCTATGAACATCAGGCATAACTACATTATAACAGGTAAAAGAGTACAAAGCTTTCTAAGAGCGCCATCTACTGATAGTTTAAAATAACAAACACTGTTTCAATAGATGGCAGCACATTATTATTACTATAAACGGATTCATCAACTTAATTTTCAATTAAAGCGTCCGAAGTTGTACCTAATTCAAAAATATTGGTAACTGATGACTTAGTTCTACTTCGAAATTCAATTGTGATAATTCTATTGACTTTATACAATCACCTACCTACCTACCTACCTACCTTATATTATACTAGCGGACGCCCGCGACTTCATCCGCGTGAAACCCTACGCCTGAGTATCCTATGTTCGTCTCCTGGTTCTAAACTACCTACCTGTCCCCCAAACTTTCAGCAAAATCGGTTCAGCCGTACTTGAGTTATAAAATAGTGTAACTTACACTTTCATTTATATACATACTCGTAGATATACTATAGTATCAGGGGTCGAAGAATTAGGGTGGCCTCTCTCGTCCAACTAAAAGTTGTAAGTGAGCGGGGTCTCTTAAAAGGATTTATAATTTATATTGATTCTAACAGTGATTGCACAACTTGAGTATATTTTGCATGACAATGAGGAAACAAAGGTAGCTACTTGTTAAGACTAAGATACAATTTGCGTAATAGCGCATAATTAGGTATATAGCACTAGCGGACGCCCGCGACTTCGTCCGCGTGAATCTCGATGTAAAATTTCAACGAAAAAAGCTATTGGTGACAAATATATAATCTGCTTATCTATACTAATATTATAAAGAGGTAAAGTTTGTAAGTTTGTCACATTTTTTAAATGGGGTAATCTTCGGAGCTACTGGTCCGATTTTAAAATTCTTTCACCAGTAGAATGCTACATTATCGGGGAGTGCTATAGGCTATGTTACTTCGTCCGCTCTTAGATCTCCTTAATCCGCACCTCTTGCAAAATCCATTCTTAGCGAACGTCTACTAACTGTAAATTACCTCCCTGCCAAATTTCATCTTTGTATTTCCAGTGGATTTTTAGATTTCGTGATGAATACAAATCTAATATATAAATCTAATAGCATGACTAGCAGATGCCCGCGTATTTTCCGTTCCTGTGTGATTACTGGGATAAAATACAGCCACACAGAAATAAGGTGGTAATCATTTGTAAAGGAATTTTCAAAATAGGTTCAGTAGATCCAGAGATTTCCCCTACAAATTCACAAACTTTATCTCTTTATATTATTAGTAGGTATAGAAGTATAGATATGTATTGATAATAATTTCTTTATAGTGTAATTACAGTTATTTATTACCTTATTGATAAGGTCTTCGCCCTTTGCCCCTTGAGCTGCGAGGCTCGGCTCTTTCACTATAGTCATACCCCCCCTGTCCACCACGCCTTTGCAAATCTTTATGAACCTTTGCCTGAAAATGAAAATTTTTGGGTTTGAAGCTTCGGTGGAGTATAATATGCCCCTAACTTGAAAATGACTCCACTCTAAACAAGAAGCGTAAATGAAGCAAAACCTCACAAACATTCATCATTATCAACCCATATTCGGCTCACTGCTGAGCTCGAGTCTCAGAATGAGAGAGGTCAGGCCAATTAGTTAGCTGGCCCAATGCAGACTGCCAGATTTCACATACACAGAGAATTAAGAAAACTCTCTGGTATGCAGGTTTCTGAAAAGTTGGAGGTGCATGTACCGCACCGGATTTAAACCCACACCCTCCGGAAACAGAGGCAGAGGTCATATCCTCTGAGCTATCACGGCTCACACAAACTTTACTTTATTAATATTAGTACAAATAGATGCTTGTAGATTTTATATAAGGTACCTATGTTTTGAATGAGTAAAGTACTGAGCCAACTTATATTTCTGCTTTTCTGACAACTCAGACAGGGTCATGTAGGTATAATATAACAATAGGAAAAAGGTGGAAATACAAATAGCAGATTTGAACAATTGAACTCACTTGCATCCATACAAACATGTAAAATCAATGAGTTTCTTAATAACCAGATATCCATTGTCTTCATAGAATCGCCTTTGGTCTGCAGACAAGTTGTATGTGTCCACCATTTCTGATCCCAGCTCCATACTGAAATACTTAGTGAGATGTAGTTATCTAGAGTGTTTTTCAGATAGCATTGGTACAGTGACAGTTGCCTATATGACATTCATAATACATACTATTATTGTGAATCACAACAAACTTTCAAAAGTGAAAAGAACTGTCACCCGCACCATCCTACATGAAACAAACTGTATGAAGTTATGTTTCAAATTGGTTGAGAAGCTTTCGAGTTGAATTGTAACAAAAAAAAAATTAAATTTTACTTCTATAAAATATTAGTTTAGATAATATGTCTGAGATAATATAATTAAATGTTGGAACAAACAAATTTTTATTGACCTACTCTCACTTACTCTATCTTTTATAAAGTAAAAAAGTGTCTAAATACATAACACGGGACAAAATATTAGGACAAAAAGCATAACAACAATAATAATATAATAATAATCTTTATTTCAGATACTAAAATCCATAAAATTATTAAATTACATGCAATTGATTAAATTTTAATAGCATACATGTTGAAAAATATCTTGGCTGAATGCCACAGATGGACAGAAACTATGCTGCACATAGAAATATATAATTAAAGCAATTACGACCTGCAGGGTGTTGCTTAGTTAGAGATGTTGGTTTCCTACTCAAGATAATATGAACCAATGCTGTTTGTATGTCAACTATCACCAAAAAAATTCACTGTTCATTGCATATAAAATACTTTATTAGGTCTATAACTTGTTAACCTTGTTAGTATAATTGTTAGCCTATGTTGTTGTATATCACAAGTTCCTGGGTTTGAGTCCTGGGTCAGGCTAAGATATTCTTAGTGTTTCTATCTTCTAAAAACCTTTCAGTTAAATTCTCAGCTCAGTGTTGGGAACAGTAGAGTTACACCCTGTGCCTCCAAGAGCACTGCTATTGGACCTGGTTATTATTATTAACACCAAATAAATTTTAATGAAATTAACATCATCACTGTATACCCACCAACCCATATTGGAGCAGTGTGGTGGGTCTAAGCTTGCTCCATGTACTTTATGGACTTATGGAGCTAGGCCTGGCCCTGTAGTAGGCTATCAAAACAGGCTGATATAAAGTATATGGTTGTTCAACATTTATCTAGTCAAGATAAAAGCGAAATAAATAAACCCTTGAACCAAGACAGAAGTCATAAACTTATTTATTACCTGATATTTAATTATTGATAACTAGATAAGTAATAACTGACTAATTTGCAAAAGCTTATAAAGAAAAATATATTATTAAGCCAATTAGATGAGAAATAATTATCTTTAGTATTAACCTAATCAATAATAATTATTGATTAAGTAAAAAATAATATTTAATATCCATACCTTAAATTAATCAATACACTACCACTATGTGTTGTATTTAAGTTTATTATATAAGTGTAGTATTGTAGTTACTCTTCTGTATCTAAAAGTCCTCAACGAAGCAAACCTTGTCTGACCTGTTGATTGTTGTTTACAAGACTGCAAGCCTGCACACTGCACACAACACAAACAGATTAATAGATACTACGTCACATCACAATCACAGATTAATATTATGCTCACAATACTTAATTATACAATTACAATACAGTGAGCATTGAGCAGAATACGAACAGACAATTTTTTTAATAACAATTTTTTTAATTTTAGTAGTGGAATGCCTTGTTATTTGTCTTGGTACACTGACAGTGACAGACAACAGCTGACTCTGACATTGTTTACACTGACAGTGACATTTCTGACATTTTCTCTAATCTTTCCTTTAGAGAAAATGCAAAAGTATCTCACCGTACAGCCATTTGTGACTTAAAGTTCTAAAAGTGGAGTTTTAAATACCAGCATTGGATTTTTATCTTTTAATACAGACATTCGTGAATAATATAGAATAGTACATCCTTACTTGTATCTAAAACTGTGACTTTATACATAGTTTTACAAAAGGAGTTTTTATGAAAATAATAAAATATTGGGATTTATGAAGGTATTGGTTAGTTTAAGTAATATCATTAAAAATACTGTATTATATAATTATTATACCAATGTAATTAGGCACACACCGAGCAATCAATAATCAATTCAAAGCTAAAGAGGTACTTACAAGAAGATGGGTCCAATCAAGATGACGGGTACCTTAGTCATGAGCTGATTCTTGTAACGCGGTACGAACCACGAACCAAATTGAAATTCGAAGGCTCGCGCGGCCGCTTCCGACAGCGTGGAATCCGCTATTTTATTTGATGTCAGAAATAACAAACTTGGAGTAAGATAGTGTAAGTTCGGTTTGCTTACAAGTAGACGGGTCCATTCAAGATGACATTCAGTAACCGTCGTAGAGTGTAACGGAACCTACACTCACCGCCTCTCAACCCCTCTCTCAACGCGTGCTGCGAGCGGCCGCGCACGCCGCCGCGTCGCAGTTTGTATCATAGATGATACTGGGTTCGTGCCGGGTTGCAAGAATCAGCTCATGACTAAGGACCCCGTATGGGTTTGAAACTATTCGGGCACACTCCGACTTTGTATAATCCGGATTTAGAAAGGTTAATGGAACTACAACTGCACTAACAGCAGTCACGGACGATATCCTATCAGCGTCAGATAAGGGAGAAGGTACCGCTCTGGTACTACTGGATTTCTCTAGGGCCTTTGACTGTATAGCTCATACAGTAACTCATGTTAGCTAAGTTGCAGTAATAAGGGGCCGACCCAAATAATTGTACTTGGTTCTGATCTTTCCTGAGAAATAGAAAACAATTTGTGACTATTGATAACCATAGCAAAAGTCCAGAAGTGTCACAGGTGAACAATGTTCCGCGTGGTATACCGCAAGGCTCTAGTCTAAGCCCGTTGCTCTTTATAATTTACACTGCTTAGCATAGAATCTTGCAAGACACATCTTTATGCCGACGATACACAGATACTTTCACTTCGATCCCAAAACAACCAAAGAAGCGATAAGTTAAATGAGATTTGAAATCCATAGCGATATGGGCTTAAAACAACTCTCTGGTCCTTAATGCGAAAAAAATTAAATACTTGGTAGTAAGCACCAGAAGGCAAGTATAATTGGAAGAAATCCGGACTTGTCTATAAATGGGGAAGTGATTAAGCTTGTAGCCGTAGCAAAAACAAAAATTTGAGTAGTCACGGGACGCCTGGCAGATGTGAAACATTTCACTCTCTAAATTATCAAGGTCAGACATTTTGTTTTCAAGTAAAACACAGGTTATGTGTACCTACAGTAGTAAACAAAACTGTATACACTACGGAGTATACACAATAGGTATCCGAGGTCAGTGTAGCGAGAGAGATGGCTTAGCGCCAGATCGAGTGGGAGAGAATCGCACAGTCGATTGCGCATGGCGACGCGTCGCCACACCGTACACATTATGTAACCACGATGAACGTTAAATTTTCATTTTAAAACTGTTTCTGTTCATTACTAGATGTAAATAATGGACACGCGAGGGTAGCGCGAGGTTGTGTCTAGTCAGTTGTTGCGGAGCAAACTGAAAATCAGTGCTGTGCACTGAGTTTGCGGCCAGTTGCATGTTGCTAGGCGAATACTAATTAGTTTTTTTATTATTCTTTTATTTTTATTTTATTATTATAATGTGTCTTTTTAGTATTGTAGTTTTTTTTTTTAGTTTTTATTAAAATTAAAATGAATTTTTATTATTGTTATCTCGTGAGCTGTAGCATTATTTCATAATAAATTATTATAAAGTATAATACTTACGATACTTAATATTCTACTAATAGTTTGGTGTGGCTTTCATACAATATTGATGATCTGTCTGGCGGAGTTGGCAGAGCTGGTGCTGTGGTCACAGAACACTAATAATCTGTGGTCCTCAATAGATTATAATATATCACATAGACCTACTAATGTTATAAAGAGGTAAAGAATGTGGTATAGGTAATCTCTGGATCTACTAAACAGATTTTGAAAATTCTTTTATTGCTAGAAAGCTATTTGTTTGTATTGCCACAGGCTATATTTTATCTCTGTATTTTCATGGGATCGACCGTGTGGCATCGGCCAGTAATTTATAAGTTGGCCTAGGTCTGGTGGTAGGCAAAGACGTAGGTACCTACCTACAAGCGATTTGCACCGATGCCAACCGAACCAAAGCAATGAGAAACCGTCAGAGGTATGGGTACTCACTTACATCTATACTAATATTATAAAGAGGTAAAGTTTGTAAGTTTGAAAGTTTGTCACATTTTTTAAATGGGGTAATCTTCGGAACTACTGGTCCGATTTTAAAAATTCTTTCACCAGTAGAATGCTACATTATCGGGGAGTGCTATCTATACTTAATATTATAAAGAGGTAAAGTTTGTAAGTTTGAAAGTTTGTCACATTTTTTAAATGGGGTAATCTTCGGAACTACTGGTCCGATTTTAAAAATTCTTTCACCAGTAGAATGCTACATTATCGGGGAGTGCTATAGGCTATATTTTATATTGGTATCATATATATTAGCCGAGTTATCACAGTTTTTGTCATACAGGTCGGACTAAAAACCTTTTAAACAGACTTATTCGCATATCCAAACCATTGTGTAAAATTGAAATTAATGTATAGAGACTTTATGTATCTTTAAAAGTTCTACAAAAAAGTCCGCGACGCCATATATCTATCTATCTATACTAATATTATAAAGAGGTAAAGTTTGTAAGTTTGTAAGTTTGTCACATTTTTTAAATGGGGTAATCTTCGGAACTACTGGTCCGATTTTAAAAATTCTTTCACCAGTAGAATGCTACATTATCGGGGAGTGCTATAGGCTATATTTTATATTGGTATCATATATATTAGCCGAGTTATCACAGTTTTTGTCATACAGGTCGGACTAAAAACCTTTTAAACAGACTTATTCGCATATCCAAACCATTGTGTAAAATTGAAATTAATGTATAGAGACTTTATGTATCTTTAAAAGTTCTACAAAAAAGTCCGCGACGCCATATATCTATCTTCTATATATTAGCAGATATAGGACCTTTTGTGTTTTAAAAATTAATTATTTTATATACTTAGGTTTACGTCATTATTTGACTTACTAAACTTTAATCCTTATCAAAATAAATTATTTAATAATCACAAGGATATTATGGAGATAAGATTTGCCCTTTACAGTATGTTAATTACTTAAATAGTTTCGGAGATAATACAAAATTTCTAAAAGACGCAGAAATTCCGCTATACGACGCCCGGCGCTTTCATTTACGTAGTTCCCGTTTCCGTGTGAATATGGGGATCAAACATAGCCTATGACTCTCGCAAATAACGTAGCTTTCTATTGGTAAAACAATTTTCCAAATCGGTCCAGTAGATCCAGAGATTACCTCCTACAACCACACGAACTTTACCTCTTTATATTATTAGCATAGAAGTCTCTATTTCTCTTGGTCATACCACAACTCTCGAAGGACTGGACCGATTTTGCTAAGGGTAGGAGTAAGATAGAGAAGTTACAGGGTAGGGTAGGGTACGGGTAGGGAAGCGTAGGGGTAGTGTAGGGGTAGGGTAGGTTTAGGGCCGGGTTTAGGGTAGTGGTAGGGTAGGGGTAGAGGTAGGGTAGTGGTAGGGTAGAGGTACGGGTAGAATAGGGAAGTGGTAGGGTAGGGGTAGGATCGGCGTGAGATAGGGGTACGGGTGGGATAGGGGTAGGAAAGGGATAGGCTACGGGGAGGGTAGAGGTAGGATGGGGGTAGGGTAGGGGTAGGTTTGGGTTAGGGTAGGGGTAGGGTGGGGGTAGGGGTAGGGTAGGGTAGGGGTAGGGTAGGGGTAGGGTAGATGTAGGGGTTGGGTAGGGTAGGGTTGGGGTAGTGGTAGGGTAGGGGTAGGGTAGGGTAGGGGTAGTAGTAAAGTTGACATCGAAATTTACGCGGACGAAGTCGCGGGCGTCCGCTAGTATTGTATATTCTGTGATATGGGTCGAATAAACTTAGAAAGAAAGAAAAGTTTATTCAGAATACACATCATACAAAGAGAGAAAAAAAAAAACAATAAATTAAATACATTGCAACTTGCATGATGTGATCCTAAAAGGGTCACCACTCAGCATATTGCAGTGTCCGTAAGGATACCGCGCTGATCTTCCGTGGAGCCATTAAGGTGACGTTTGGACGGTATCGAGACGTGCGGAGCGCCTCTAACAAACATCGACAAATATTAAAAGAAGACAGATACGTAAATTAAATACAAAAATATTACTAGTAGAAACAAGTGGTAAAAATAAGCCAATTATAAATAATACCTTGTACCTCTTCCATGTCAACCTTCTTCCATTTAAAAGACTGCATCTTAAAGTGAGGTCAAGGTTAAAGTCAAGGACTATCTTGTTATTGAATAAAAAAAGTATGATTATTATTTCTCATGAATTAGCCAGGAGTTGGAAATGGGTAAACGTGTTCAGATTCAAGCCTTATATCTTTATGGTCAGACATAGGCCTCTTGCATGGACTTCCAAACAAAACGGTCTTGAGCCGCCAGCATCCAGCGGCTCCCTGCGACCCGCTTGATGTCTTCGGTCCATAATTAATCCGGTCCGGTCCGGTAATTTCATTTAGTCACAAAGTATACAACGAAAGTTATTAAAACAAATACTACCCAAATGTTGCCTAAATTGTCGAGTTGTGTTCAGAAAGTGTAAAGACGATACATGTACCTAAGTAAACATAATATTGTGCATCTGTACGCTCAGTGGAATAGATAGTTAAATTAGAATTACTTTTTGCGATGATTTTTTAGACACGTAACATATAAATATTTTATAAATATATATAAACATATAAATACTAACTGACGCCGCGCGCTTTCACCCGCGTGGTACTCGTTCCCGTAAGAATATGAGGATAATACACAGCCTATAGACTTCCTCGATAAATGGGCTATCTAACACTGAAATAATTTTTCAAATCGGACCAGTAGGTTCTGTGATTAGCGCGTTCAATCAATCAAACAAACAAACAAACTCTTCAGCTTTATAATATTAGTATAGATTATAATATTAAATCTTTGATCTATCATCTGATAATTATGATGATGACTTATCTCACAACATTCCAATGAGTGTGCGTTTATTTGTGTTAGTATTGTACTGAATTATTCGTTAATGACTAAGTACTTTCAAAATGGCATCGAGTATGTATCTGGCTTGGGCAATATCTGATCTGCAGGAGGAGCAAGAGGGATGGAAGAAAACAATCAAAGATGAATTAAAGAAGAAAATTTATTCAAAACTCGCTCGGCTTAGAATATGCACCAACAAATAATGGGACATCTACCTTCTTATCTACAATCATGAACAGGAATGGTTTGTTAGCGTTGAACACGGTGGGGCTACTTCTGAATGAAAACTCCTCTTCGGTGACTGCAGCAGCGACCGTGCCTTCCTCGGTCACCTCTATGTCAGCCTTTTGGATAAAATTAGAAACGTACACTTCGTATTTGGATAGTTTCGTAAAATCGGCTTTACTGCTATCGAACATTGTCTTCAGACCCATATCTTCCAATAACTCTCCTAAGTTATCCAGATCTGAGGTAATCTTAAATCTAGGAAGATTGACTTCCATGCTAGTGGGTCCGTATTCATCGAATAAAAGTTGTATAGATTTCAAACTTACAGTTTTAAGTTTTTCTATAACTGTATACACGGAAACGTCTCGATTCGGCAGAATCACCAACATCGAGTACCTGTTACCGCTTCCGTATGGAAGTTCCAACACATCGGCGCTTATTTTATCTATATTTCTATAGTTTAACTTCTTTGTAATAAACATTGAATTTGTTTGTCCGATTTGTGCACCTCTCTCATTGTAGAATGCTGCGACTTGCGTATTTTCTCGAGGAAACGGAAACTTCCACGCGCCTTTGAAAAATATGGCGTCAATCATGATAAATAATACATTTTCTAGATCTCCTGGCGAGACGATTTCGTCTATGACGTCGTGTGTAGCTCTGCTCACGTAGTCGTTGACTCTCTGGGCCGCAGCTTCGGCATTGTCGAATGACAGACTTTCAAATTCAGTGGCGACTACTGATTTGATTCGCCTTTTGAAAGATTTTAGGATCGGCGTCCTATCGTCGACGAATATGGCAGAGCTTTTCTCGACGATCACATCGGTTTCATTATTTTCGGAGACGGAGTTAGCGAGTTCCAAGTATTTATAGTTGAAACACTTACGTGGATGTAGTTTGAGAACTTCTTTGAATTCTGCGAGCGTCGTGCCGGCGGCGCCCAGTGAGGTGACCGTCAACAGCGACCATGTCGACAACGTGGAGGTCACGAAGTGGATATCTTTCTCCTGAGCGAGCCTGGTCAGCAGTTCCAAAGAGAATTCGTACACTGATCTTTGAAACCGTTTCTCTGCTCTCTCCACCGTGCATTGGGTGAATATTTGCGGAATAATTGCACAAATAAAAATGATAAACATAAATTTCGCCATGCCGTTCGTTTTAAATGAATAAGCTCCGACAACTGATAGTTTGTAAAAGTTGAATTTGAGGCGACGTTATCAGCTGGACTTACTGCGGCGATAAACTAAAGGTTAGAGTTGTATTCTATTTTGAAACATCGGAGTCATAAACAGGCAAAAAACCCATTAGGGAAAATTATTTTTTTTAATTTAATAAACCTCAATAGCTCCACGGCAAAAGCGCCGGAGATCATGGGTTCGATCCCCGCCTGGACATATTGTCGCACACATTCCTGACACAATATTTTCCGACTAATTGCAGAGGAATGTGAATATTAGTCATATTTACAAGATTCGGCAAATCTATACTTAATATTATAAAGAGGAAAATTTTGTATGTTTGTTTGTTTGTAATGAATAGGCTTAAAAACTACTGGACCGATTTTAAAAATTCTTTCACCATTCGAAAGCTACATTTTACACAAGTAATATAGGCTTAATTTTATTTTGGAAAAAAATAGGGTTCTGTAAGATATTTGGGTTTTTCGGACACAAGGTGTAAAACATCAACCAGAAAAGTTACTTATTTTGCGTACGCTGCCTAAATTATAAAAGATAGAACCATAAAATGTTCTAATTAAATGTAGATCTTATACATATCTACAAAAAAGTCCGGGACACACTATACCTATCTATGTCGAGTGAGCACAACAACCTTTTTTTATTAAAAATCTTGATTTTTTTTGGACATAAGTATAGTCTCAGTAGATAAAATTTGGTCTTTGAATTATTAATAATGGACGTTTGGTTTTGAAGTTATGGCGAAATTAAAATATTACGATTTTTGCTGCACGTTAAAGATCTGATTACTATTAATAAAAAAATATAATGTTTTATAGGGGTAGGGCAGGAGTAGGGCAGGGGTTGGGTAGGGTAGGGGTACTTAATATTAAAACTATCTACTTAGGTATATTGACTACCTTAACCTATTATATAAACTACATAATATAAAAATGAAAAATGATATATAGTACTAAATATCTGAAGATATTGGCGTCGTAGAATTCGTCCGAATCGATGTTCATTGATAAAGTGCCCAAAAGGCTGGCTGGTAGATAGGTTTCGGGGGTCGAGACCCTCAATTGTCCAAGTATTAAACGCAACTTTTTTTCTACGGAATACGGGTAGGTACGTTTTTACGGGTAGGAGTCGGTTGTATTTTTTTATAAAAATTTATTATTTTTCCATTGTTTGTGTAAAATTGCATCTCAAACAAATACATCAGCATGAGTAGTAGGTAATGGTTGTCATATGTATAGCTTCAAGTTAATGAACGATTATTTTTGTACAAACTGAACATTTTGGCAATATTGAACCTTATGAAGAAATTAAAAAAAGTAGGTACTGCAAACCGATGATAAGTTCCCTTAACTGTCCTTCGTCTTCATCACTAGACCTCTAATGACAGTCACAAGCCATCTAGGTACAAAATTCTCTGCAAAACAAATTAATAAAGCCCAAACACAAGGTAGCTACCGTAATCCGCTAAAAAGCTCACTTAATTGACTTTGGTCTTCATTATCAGACCCATAATGACAAAACCCATCTAGGTAGAAAGTTCTCAGCAATGCGAATTAATCAAGACCAAACACAAGATAGTTACTGTAAACCGTTCGGATTCCCTTAATTGTCTTTGGTCTTCATCACCAGACCCCTAATCACAGTCATAACCTATCTATGTGGAAAGTTCTCATTAATAAAAAATAATCAAGCCCAAACACAAGATAACTGTTGTAAATCGTTGAGGAGTTTACTCGTCTGTATTATGGCTCCATCATCAGATCGATACCAAACCTCCATGAAATTGTAGTATTTTAAAGTACTAAATGGAAAAATTTACGACGTGAGTATATTAAAGTGGGCGGATAATTATGCCTCTGAGTATATTAGTAAAAACGCTTTATACTCAGACGGAATGGTCAGGCTAACGCACGTTCTCAAACTAAATAATTAATAAACTGGACAAGACGTCATGTAGCATTTTAACTATGTACCTATGTATACAGGGCAAAAAGAGCAAATCAGCAGGTTTGTATGTGCCAAATAATCACAATTGGCGATGTTATTTGTAATGTTATAACCAGAATTAAGTGACTCTTGTTCTGTGTCTGCCTAAAGAACTTACTCATACCAATTTAGAATTAGACGTATTCCTTTTAATTTCCTGTTAAGTTACAAAATTTGTTTTCGGGAAAATTCACTGAATTGATTTCTCTACAATTATCCAATTATCCTCATCACATAGGGAAATATAATTACCATAGCTCGTTTCCTAAATCTATTTAAATACAGGTCACAACCCAAGTTACAATTAATATCTAACAAACCTTCAATAAGTTAGGTTCATTTTTGGGTTAAAAAAAACATAGCATAAAATGATTTTGAAGACTATTTCATTAGTATTTCTACTCACACTAGTTCAAGGGAGCAAATATAATTGCAACCCTGATAATGTTGTAGAATACTTCAAACGTTCTACGTATGACTTTGCCGTCCGTATTCTGGATAGAGTGGGTCAACAGACTGACTTTGACTTTGTGTTCTCACCACTGTCTACTTGGCTGCAACTGATGACTCTGGCAGAAGGAGCAACAGGAGATACATTAAAAGAAATACGCGAGGTAACAGGAGTTCATCCCTTAGAATGTTTCAGGCGAAAGTTCAAGGAAATTCTCAATACGATGGAATATGAACTGAGGCCCGTGATGAATCGATCGAGCGTTATAGCTATTGACAAGTTGTTGGGCGTTAAAGACTCATTTGTGAAAAAAGTGAAGACAGCAAATACAGATAAGATTGTTTTGTTAAATTTCCATGATCAAAAAGAAATTTCATCGCAAATAAATAAAATTGGAAATCCGTTTGACGCTAATGATTTTGAATTAACGGATTTTTTGATGACGAGCACGGCATACTTAAAAAGTTACTGGTGCAAACCTTTCAATCCTGTGTATACTATGACAGAAATGTTTTATTCGGAAGAAAATGTACCAATTGGGCAAGTAAGATTGATGCACCAGGAAGAGTACTTTAATTTAACAGAATTGCCCAGTATTACTGCTAAAGTGTTAGAATTGCCTCTTAATTCGAACAACAGACTGTCAATGCTGGTTTTTATACCTACCAATATTACTGTGATGGATTTGTTTTATCAACTAAAATATTTAAGTTTGTCAACTATTTTCAATCGTTATGAAGCGGAGGGGACGAAATTGGTGAAAGTAAAATTGCCGAGGTTTAAAATAACGACAGAGTTACTGAATTTAGCAGAACTTGTAAACGACATGGATGTGAATCGCATATTTTACCCGGAGGTGGCTGAATTTGGTGGTATATCTGATTACCCGATGTACGTGTCTTTGATGAGCCAAATAGCTGATATAGAAGTTACAGAAACTGGCGTACAAGCTAGTGATATTGCTGAAAGTTTAATACGTGAGCCTGCAAACAGTATAACATTTAGTGCAGACAGGCCTTT
This sequence comes from Bicyclus anynana, assembly GCF_947172395.1. Taxonomy (NCBI): domain Eukaryota; kingdom Metazoa; phylum Arthropoda; class Insecta; order Lepidoptera; family Nymphalidae; genus Bicyclus; species Bicyclus anynana. The sequence goes on from NC_069084.1 coordinate 670,795, forward strand.
CGCATACATCATAGTTGATCGACCAACTGAAACTATACTTTTTGGTGGAATATATGGTAACCCTTCTATTTATTAAATGTTTATTCAAAAAATAAATTGTATTTATTAAATGATATTGTTGTTTATTCAAATAATAAATGTTATTACTTAAGCAAACTTGTACTACAATTTCATATAGATATCTATCTACCTATACGTATACATATAGGAGCACGTTAATTAACATATGGGACGTACATTATATGAGAATCAGCATTTCCTTGAAACACTTAATTTCCTGTTGATCGCGTAACCAAGTTGTAACTATTTTGCCCCAGAAACACTCACAAACATTGGAATCATCTAGAATTATTATCCTCGAATACGGCCGTCAAATATGTGACCCAAGTTTATCACTTCAGTGTTGTTTATAAATAATGATTATGCTACAACTTTAAATTAAATCATCACAAGACACCATTGAGCTAATACAGTGTCTAATAGCGAATGTAAATATCAAGTATACAAGCTTTTTATTCGGGGTTAAAAAAATAAAATGATTTTGAATATTGTTTTCATCGCATTCCTATCCACAGTAGTGCACGGTATAAATTTTAACTGCAACCACGAAAATGCTGTAGCTTCATTCAAACGACCTACGTATGACTTTTCGGTGCGTTTTTTGGATCGGGTGGCTCAACAAACTAACTACCACTTTGTGTTCTCTCCACTTTCTACTTGGCTTCAACTGATGTCTTTGGCAGAAGGAGCGAGAGGACCGACTCAAACTGAAATTTGGAAGGTAACAAGGCATCATCGCATGAAATGTTTCAGGCGTAAGTTTAGGGAAATTCTCAATTCAATGGACGATGAATTGAGTTTCATGACTAAAAGGACTAATGTTATCGTTATCAACAAATTGTTAGACGTGAAAGAATCATTTGAAGAGGAAGTTAAGAAAACAAATACAACCAAGTTATTTTCATTAAATTTCAATGATCCCGCGCAAGCTGTTGCGAAGTTAAATAAAGCCATTGATATGGATCTGAACGACGTTGGAAGTCAATTTGATGTTAATGATTTTAATTTAACGGTGTTACTGATGACCGACACTGCTTACTTTAAAAGTGATTGGTGGAAGCCTTTTAACCCTGTGTATACATCAACAGAAACATTTTACTCAGAAGAGAACATAGTCATTGGAAAAGTGAGGATGATGCAACATGAAGAGTACTTCAACTTGACAGAGGTGCCGCTCATTAATGCTAGAGTATTGGAATTGCCTTTTAATAGTAATGGCAGACTGTCGATGCTTGTCTTCCTGCCCACGAGGGGCACTGTGCTGGATTTGTTCTATAACCTAAAAAATATAAGACTAACTACAATATTCAATCTATACAATGCTGAAAGAGAGAAGTTTGTTCGAGTTCAATTACCGAGATTTAAAATATTATCAGAGTTGAGGAACATACCCGAGCTGGTTTATGATATGGGTGTAAAGAGGATTTTTTACCCAGATTTGGCTGACCTTGGTGGTATAACCGACTATCCAGTGTACGCATCTTTAATGACACAGATTGCTGACATCGAAATAACAGAGCAAGGTGCACGACCGAGCATCATACCAGACTCTTTAATCATGAAACCTGAACATGACAGTATAGTTTTTTCCGCAAACCGCCCGTTCGCGTTCCTCATAGTCGACAGATTGACTGAAGCTATACTGTTCGGTGGACTGTATCGTTATCCATCTATTCATTAAATATATTAAGGGCAGAAAAAAATATAAACACGTTTCACTTTAACACTTTATTTATAAACGTTTAATAATGACTAGTATCACATTAACAGCCTCTTACAACGTTGGATAACTCTTTTAATAATATATGAAAATATTTCGACACGGTGATATGTAAATTAATTTCCTTTTCCTAATACCTATGTAATAAAATCATTAAAGTATAGTATTACAATACAAACATTTATATCAACTGAAATTACTATCACCTAGCTTACTTCCAAAATATTGTTTAGCTCTACCTCTAGCGAACTAAATATTAAAGTTCTTAATAATAAAGTTGGTGGTATAATTTAATGACAATGGTCTATCATATGTACCTACATAAACATCACCATCACCATTACCATATTTTGGTTAATTAATGACGCACTTCTATAATGCTCCCTCACGGAAAACTGGGTTTCAGTTAATACGAGTAGGTACCCAAGTAGATATCATTTAATGCGTGCTAACATAAACTTATAAAATACCTATTTTTATTTGATTGTGAATCGAGAATTGTATAACCATGTACCTAATGAACCTTTTTCCTCTAAAGATTTTATAAAAATCCACTAGGCGCAGCGGATATGAATGTGTTAAATTTTCTATTGAAACTATTATCAATTCAAATATTTTTTTTATCATTAACGTTTTTATTCTCCAATTTCATTAGGTAGGTACATCATCTTCTGTAAATTCTATTTTAATTATATACGTTAGATATAATCATAGAATGCATAAGAAATAGACACTAACCGCTGGATTACCGTAACCGACAAAAACAAAATTTTACTAATTTCTACTTTTGGTACTTGAAACTTTACATAGAATCAAGAATTTGATCATCTTGTTACAACAATGTTTCAAGGCATTTATACTTACAATAAAGATGTTACAACCTGTTACACTAAGATTATAAAAATAGTTTTACTAACGATAGACTAAGCAGTTGGTATCGATCCAATTTACCATTCCTCCCCCCAAATCGTTATCTTAAGCAAAGTTGTACTAAAATTGTCATTTACGGTGAAAGTGTCGCTCACTATAACTACGGTCTCATGTCGATTTGTACCTATACGAATTTGTATTTAAAACCTTTTGAGGAAAAGATACGGACCTCTTATCTACTAATACATTATAATAATATCACCTTTAGATATAAATTGTTGTAGTTCGGTGTTTATATTGTTACTCTATATCTATATATACACCGTGTTATATATATAGATAGCCTCCTCTAAATATTTTATAAACAAAGAAAGATTAATTTAAAACAAAACATTTATAGGTACCTAATGGTCTTCCTGAGTACCGTAAGTTGCTCTAAAACAGTTTATAGTTTTTTCAGTTTAAGTTTAATCGATCTAAAATAGAACTATATTCGAAATTGTCTATGTGCCTAAGGAATGTAGGTAACATTAGTAGGTAGAAACTTAACCATTCTCGGATTTGGAACCATTTACTTAACTTATTACCTCTGTTAATATAAAATTGAAATTTCTGAGCCTATTTATCTATCTATATGTATACGAGTAGGTACATCACATTACAGAAATGAGCCATCTACATCTCTTAATTAACGCAAGGACATTTCTAAGAAGTTTATAGCAATAACTCTTAATAATTAGGTACCTATTCAAATTATTATCTGCTGTCGTCTTTCTTGATATTTTAAATTATCTGGAAAATACAATAATAAGGAATTATTGCTCTTTTAGTACCTAACTACAATAAGTAATTAACAGCATCATCATAAGGCACTACGCACTCGTTCAATCTATAGAACTTATACTAAAACTGTAGCAGGTCCAATTCTATGGTTGAAAGTTTGTATGGAAAGTCCATAATTTTTTAAAAAATTGGTATGTGAACAACCAGAATAATATAATAGTATAAAACAAGATTTTTCAAAATTCTACCCCTAAAGGGTTGAACTACCTCTCTCACTACCTCTACCCATAGCTCCACGCGGGCGTCAATATAAAAATTCCTTTGTATTGATTTAACTATTATCTAAAATCTTATATAGAAACTTGGACCCTCGTGTTTGTCGCTATTCGAACATAATCAGTTCTAAAATACTTAGGTAGGTACTTAGCTACTGTCTATGTTATAAAAATAAAATCTCAATATATTTTCGATAAGAAACAAAACTCTCAAAAGAATACAGATACACTATCGAACGATGTCACTTTACACATTCTTTAAAGTGACATCGTTCGATAGTGACTTTTTAAGCTGGTATTTTAAATACATACAGTTGAAATTCGACGACGTGTTACAGGCAAACAGTTCATCGACGAGTGTAAAATAGCGGAATCGCACCCATGCAGTGAAACCTCTTTAGGTTAACCTACCTCTCCCACTTTGGCACATTCAAATACTTGAGTAATACCTAAATATATATTCGGTTCTTCAATGTTATTGAAAAGCAAACAAAAGTATCAAAATCGGCACAGCAATCACACAAGCCAGATACACCGACGTCCGAGGCTCACACTCCGATATTATGACGAACTGCTCGTTCCAGAGAGAATCGTTGTTTCTCAATGGAAGCTCTAAAACAACCTGCAAAAATAATACAATTATTGAATAGAAGAAAGCGTTACATTGCGGAAGGTTAATATAATATGAACAATAAAATAATATTAATTTCACTATTTTCTCCAAAATGTCAACGAATTCGTAAGGCTACGTTACTAGGACTCCATAAAATTACCATATACACATACTTATGTTTTCATCGAAAATCACAATATCTTCAGGAGATAATTTCATTATAAAGCCAAAATTTCCTGAGGATGCTACAATTTAGAGGTTTTTCAGTGCCAATTTTTCAGAAGTCAATTTATTTTTTATGAAAAAAAAACAGTAAAGGTAAAAAATCCCAAGGTAGTACAAAATGGTCTTGCAAAATATCTATATATATAGGTAGCATACGCACAGAATTCTTATAAAGAAATAAGTAAACTAACCAAATGAATCTATTTAGGAATTTCGTTCAATCCTTCTGCAGATTCAATAAAAGTGAATAAAAGTTAAATATGCTATAACTTTACTTTTTGGCTTGAGAAGATATCCAGTGGCAGGTCACACCGTTCGGTGCTATTCCTGCACTCCCTGAGGGTGGTGCGAGCGACGTCGTACTTCGTCTTCTGCAGGTCGAAGCGAGCCCTGATGAAGTTCTTCTGCACTTCGTTTTCGGAGTTGAACACGAAGAAGTAGTAACCGTTAGCTGGCACTCTAGAATTAAAGTACAATCAAATTAATCCATGAAAAGAGTACAGAAAATATGAAAATTAATACATTTTGACCGTGGCAAATTCATCACATGGGGGAATCTTAGTCAATGTTAAAAACCTAGTGAAACCATAATCTATGTTAGGAATGCTTCAGGCATCTTCAGATAGCGGCATTTTTCTATACTTGCCATATTGCTTACTGTCTTTGAAAAATAATACCGAGGAGCCTTAGGATAAACCCGTGAATCTACGAGTATGGCTTAGTACGATACCAAGTTCACTATTATCGGCAACGGCACACACGCACACACACTGTGAAACACCATCAACATTTTGACACCAACAACCGAGAATTTTTACTAGAATTTATTGGAAGAAAGAAAAGCTAACCATTGGACCAATGAGGCAGTTACTAGTGTCTAAGTTGTCAGCGGACAGTAATTAAGGATTTTATATCAAACTAACCTATAAGTCAAAGCGTTAGCTCTTGCTGCTGTATGGCTCTGGGATTCAGTCGCGTCAGGTCGGCACGAGGAGTGAGGAGTGAGGGGAAGGTTGAGTATGAGACCGGCACACTCGAGCAATGCTTCCTCGCTACTTGAGAACGACGACCAGAACTCCGAGTTGGACATGTCAAATGCTGTTGTTTCGTTGATCTGGTTATGATGCTCCGCAAATCCGTCTGGTTCCAGACCCTGAAATTAAGACAAGACAAATAAAATGTTAAACATGTACAAGGAAAACCTTTCTTTTTTGTTCGACGCTTTGAAATGCTTTTATGCATCCCGACCGTAAAGTGACAGGAAGAACTGGCATTCTACGGTCGGGTATGTGGGACTCGCTGACATCAGAATACCCATTAAAACCCAGCGGAGCCACCAGAGTCCTATTAGAATGAAATAAATTCGCGTAAGCAGGCAGTTTCTCATGTCGACGCTCTCATCGTTGCACTCAGTGGTGTAAATAAAAGCGGGAGGAGGTGCGCACATCGAAGCCTTATACCACGTAGGGCTTTCGAATCCTATTTTTCATGGCTTACTTCTCTTCCTTTCTTCCCCTACAGGGGAATTGAAGCGTTGATCCACCCCCCTACTCCAATACTAGTTGACGAATATCACCAACAACTAACGACAGTGATCAGGAACAACCACTGGACGTGCTCTCCAAGGCACGGTAGCGGGACATCACTAACTTTGACTTGCCTTGGGATCAAAGTTGGTAATGTGACGTTGATACTTATGCTAATTAGGTTAGGTTGTTAGGTCCATCGCTCGATTATAAAAGTTAAGTACTTTAAAATTACAGTTAAGCGGTTTACAAAATAGGTATTATTATCATTAACTTACCTCTTCAGCAGCTAAGTCCCTGGCTTCATCATCCTCATTAAATTGTTTTTGAAGTTCAATTTGCCCCAGAAGCAGCTCCCGCTTGAGTCGTGCGTCTTCCCTGGCCTGACGACGTTTTTCTAAAAAAGAAACGAGAAAACTATGACAATGGAATGCTAACATATTCGTCATATTTGTCGAGAATAATGTGCGAGCAGCACCAAAAAGCAGCAACAACTGCTACAAAATCAGTCATTAAAATAAATAGCGTTTTTATGGATCCGAACGCATCCACGTAATTGGAACCCTTTTTAATATGAAAGTTATAACTTACCCTGTCTCTGTGTTCTAGTCTTTTCTTCATCTATGGCTTCCACAAGTACATTTCGCAAATGATCCAAGTTTTCTTCACTCTTTGTTGTTTCATCTATGGACTGGAAATAAGTTTAACACACATTTAAAGTTCCGTCAACTGCCCTTCAAGTATTGTTTGGTACGTTTTGTAGAACAACGCTTACCTTATCATGATAAGTCAATTCCATAGTCTCGTGAAGCCGTGCCAGCACGCGTTTACCTCTATCTCCCAAACCTTGCAATTGTTTCAACACGTCATTGAAGACTTCTTTGGAATCTATTTCTTCCTTGCGGTTCTGCAAAGAATTGGTTAAAAGAAATATTAAATTGCAATTTGATCTACTCGTATTACTCTTGGGGGTGCTTAATGGTTTTTAATAATGCAGTAAGAGTCACGGGTAAAAGTTGATAAAGCCTATCAATATTTAGTATATTTACTAATCTTTAATTGGTTTGCGTAGATATATCTTATTATCATAATATGTCATTATCATGGTGTGATATGATAAATGTAATCCATGGATCTCACTTATCAGCTAGGTAAAAAATAGTCACGTCCGTAGTCAGGGCGGTTGTTACCATGTCACTTCATACTCTGATATTATGTGTGTCAGTGGGTATTGTAATTATCATTTTGATTTGCTATTACGTTCTTTAATGGACAGTAAAAGTAAGATTGTTCAAAATATCTTCATAAGGAAGAACGTTGAACAAAATAATAAATGTCCCATTAACTTGCGAATTTTTGTTGAACAAAAACTACTATTAAGTGGTAATGGATAGTATAAAGATACAGGTTACAGAATATTAGTAGCTTAGCATCCCTGCAATAGCTCGTCCTCCTGAATTTGATTTTATTGTCAAATATACGTTTAATTCCAGCGTAGCCAACATTGCTACAATAAAGTTGATCTTGAACTCATAATCTTTCAAAATAAGAATACCTATCGATTATAAAATAGATTAAAAAGTATTCTATAGTATTTTTATTGTAGTCTGATAAAGATTATTTGGTTATTTATGTAATAGTCGATAGGTAGGCACTACAGAAAAAGTAAAAATACATTTTATATTATATGTTGGTCATTATTATAATCAATAAAATAAATAAAACTCCCGTGTGTAATTTTAAACTCAGAGCTTTCACACAATTAATAAATAAAAGTAGGTATATACTTATTTCAAAAAATACATTTTTATTATTTTTGCCTGTCTGCCCGGAACAAACATTCTGGCTAATCTCTGAAACGGCTGAACTAATTTTGATGGAACATACACGACAGAGCTGAGTATATTAGGCTATATTATATTAGGTTTATTTTGGAAAAATATAGGGCGGGGAACCCCGGAAAACAAAATTAAAACCAAAAAATAGTGGTAAACAATATTCACAAGGGATCGGGAAATTATGAGGGGTCCTCTAGTAGATTTTAAATATGTAAGACTATAATCATACCCTAATTATACTCATAACTTTCAAATAATAATACTTATATAATACGTGCATAAAAAGATAACAATGTCCAGTATCTCTGGACAATTTATTTTGGGTTATGGGTTACGAACACTTGGTGATAAGTAAATACTTCGGATAAAATATTTTTTAATAATAAAAAAAAATGTATAAGTATTTTGTTTAATATTGTCCAAGACTAGCAACCCGAAAGGAGCGTGGAGGATTTAATCTCCACATCTATTGATTATTTTTTAAAAATAAATTGTATGGTTTTATGAAACCATGATGCAAGTGGAACTATCATGGGCGCCACTATATTAGTCTTGGCTGTTATTTCGAGTACCTTTCACTTTACCCCTGTTACATTAACGAAACATGCATGTTTAACGGATAAAAAAGGTTCACCTTAAAAATTCATTTGTTTTCTTAATTTGATGGATTGAACGATCCACATGGAGTTATTTTATTTTAACTTACAATAAATAACTCCACTCGGATCTTGTTAAAGATAATTATACTAACAATAAAGTTATAAAGCAAATACTTAAAGAGCAAATCTTAAGGCTTACCTGATCCTTATCCGTCGTGTTAAGATTTGCGTCAACATTGTTCTTAATCCCATTTTCCATTATCATATTATCGTGTGTTTTATGATTGGGTTTAGAAGTGATTACATTATCTTCACCATCGTGATCTGGGTCCTTAAGATTATTCGTGTTTGTTTCGTTATTTGTTATATTAACGGATACAACATTTGCTGGTGCTGCATTTTCTTCCTCTGTTTTATTAGTTCTGCTTGCATCTTTCTCGTTGTTAACTGAGTCTATATCTGGAAAAAGAAATAATAAAAAAGATATTAATAAATTAAATTTCAAATATGTATTTTAAATGGTACTTATTATTTGCATAATATTTAATTTAAATAATTCATAATTTGAGTTATATTTTTGTAAAATGATGATGAGGTCGATTCGATCGATTTTCATCATTTTCATCGATTTTCACGCGGATGAAGTTGCTGTCGTCCGCTTGTAAGCAATAAAATAAAGCTCGATGAACCTGTCTAAGCGCATCGTAATGTGGTGGTCTTGCTGTTGACAGTGTCAATATTAACATGACCGACGTAAATAAACATAATGTTTATGGAAATTTCCAAGAGTTATACATTATAATAATTTTCAAATTGTTTTGTAAGTTTACGATCTTGTAGATCCTTTGTAAAAATCGTATCAAAGCAATAGGCTACACAGTTTTTTGTTTTGATTCACCGCGAATTTGACTTAAAAAGTCTATAAAATTTAGAAAATTCATCACGTCTTTAAAAAGAGCAACTGTTGAGTTTCTTGCCGATTCTTCTCAGCAGAATCTGCCTTCTATTTGGAATAAATAAATTGAAACTTTAAACATGCATTCACCCTTGAATGTCAGCCATCTTCTTTCATCTCTGTCTACGTTAGTGTCTCGATGTCTGTGAAGCGTCGGCAGAGACATCAGGTGCGACGGTGGGTGGTACGATTTTGCAGATTCAGTCTTAGCTGCTTGTTTTAGAGCGTGCAACCTTTCCAAAATTTGCCGAAGTTCCTGCAAGAATAAACGAAAATAGAATTTTCCAAATATTTTTTTGTGTAGTTCTCATGCATCTAAAAATAGAAGTTCTTTCGAGCGTTAAAAAAATAAACAATTTTAGATTTTACCTTTGGGTCATGATCGGTTACATCATTGGTCGGTACATTGTCGGAGGACGTCACATTCGCTGTTTGGTTTGGGTCGTGGAAGGATACACCTGGCTTATGTCTCTTCATTGTACCTGGAAAATAATGCCCGATACATATTATATCACGAAAGTGTTTTGTGACGTCTTGCAATATTTAAGTGTCTAGCGTGTTGTCTATATGCAATTAGTACTAAGTTTTATCAGAATATAATTAGACTTGTGGAACTACTCGAAGATAAGGTCTTCACGTGATCAATGTGTATGCTTTGACATGTACACAATACAGTCAATAAATTACTTCATAGTTCGATTTAATACTTCTTGGCGAAATATTGATATCAGTATGATGTCCTTCTTTTCATGAGTGCTTTTCCATCACAGAGTGCATGGACATTTAATTTATCAGAAGTGAAAAGGAAATAATATTACATATTAATGCTATTCCACTTCTGATGAATAATCTCCAAAAGTGAAAAAGCATATACTGAAGGCATCGTAAATCGTAGCAAGCACACCCACTCTGCCAAAAGCGCAGAAGTGATGTGGGGAATTGTTTTGCTTGACTTACAAACGAACCATGACTACGGAAATGATTTTATTTAGTGGTGATACTTGTAAGTGTTTATTACCAGGGTCGTTAGCCTTCCCATCTTCTTTATTTAGTTTATTGATTTTGTCCAGTAACGTGGTGTTGTTCATCAACCCGCGTTTGTACGTCTCCATCAGTTCGTCTAGCTCTTCAGAGGAGTCGTCTCCGATGTACGCGCACTCTTGGAGGTGCTTATATCCTTTGATCATGATTAAGGATGCCCCAGGCCAGCTGAAAGGAATAAGTGATATTTAATTTTAAAGAATTGGACTGTTGTGTTGAAGAAAAATGTCTGATTTTAAAGAATAGGACTGTAATGTTGGACTTATGTATGTTGAGGATATTTAATGTTGTGAGTTACAGTGATACAGCTATGCGGTTCTCTAGATGTTGGGTAGACCAGTAGACTCAGATAGAACGAGACAACAAACAAGAGAGATACAGTTTTCAGAAGATCTAAGTTTAGTAACGAATTTAGATTGATCGGGCGATAATGGATTATATTGCCTCTTGCAAATGTTGTAAGTACAGAGACAAATAATCATAATCAGGTGTCATGAATAAGGTCTGTATTAGTCTGATCATCATCACCATCATCATCACGGTCTTGATCCGCCTCCGTCTAGTGGCTCCCTTACACAGTTCGATATCATTGGTCCAAATGGGGAGTTGACTAATACTGCACTGTGACATATAAATGTATTCTGTGGTCCATAGTAACCCATAGTAAAATGAATACCTGACACATGCTGACACAGTCACAGTAGAGCCCTGCAGCAGGTAGAACCCCCAGTACTCCTTCATGTCGTCTTCGAGCTCAAGTTCCCTGGTCATAGAGACAGGCACCAGTTCATCGGTTAGCTCTGGGGGTCCTGGCACCACGAACGCGTTGAACGTTGCGTTCGATTTGACCACTTGCGTCTGTAAAAACAGAACAATAGGCTACGAGTATTATTATTGTTTTAATTATTACAAGATAGTTTTATCAAAATATGAAAGATCATATAAATATAACCTTTCAAAACTAGCTTGGTATCATAGATTGAATGACCCCTAACCTTTATTATAATATAAGTCAATGATAATACAGAAGGATTTGTAGAACATATTACTTACATATGCTATTGAGACTACATGTCAGTGTTGATTCAGCTGACCTATTCACTAATTTGGTCTTTATTCACAACCTATTATAATAAACATCAATGTGTTAGATCCACGCAGCGTTGTAGTAGGCACCGGATAACGTTGGTTACATAGAATCTCAATTTCTAATAATGTGTCAACTAAACTAAAATACGTCAAAGTTAGTGAATTATGTGTATGTGTATTACCAGCATTAGTCTGTCATTGATTAGTCATTTATGTCAAAATTATGATCTCGAGATTCATTCTTTGATTAGTATCATGAAGAGAATTTTCATTAAAATTGACAAAACTAAAGTTGAAGTAAAAATCATGAAAAATCTCTCATAGTTAATAATGAAGACTTTAAATTAAAAAATATAAAAAAATATCATTCTCCTCATAATTTCAAAATTACAAAGGCTTATCCAATTTTCATCATACAATCATACGTAGCTACATCCTTTCGTTTAAACTATCTTTCCATTTAAAATAAATAGGTAATTAAACAGCATCCAAATAGATGCATTTGTGAGTAGCGATAATACAGACAGTCACACAGATGCACATACAGGATGTTTTATATTTTAGTGTCGGAAGTTAAAAAGTCAAAGATCATGAACATACACGTGTTTGTTCTTTGTATTCGAATAATACTCTGTGTTTGAGATTCTGTGTCCGCGTTATCGAGACTAGCTGATACACGCTATCGGTCAACTGAATGTCTGTGTGTACATTGCCGGGTACACATAGCTTCTCTTTAAGTGATACACTTCAGAAATACTTGATAGCAAACGTTGAGGCAAGCGTATGTAGAAAATAGAAAAAGGAAAACAAAATAATTTATTCATATTGTTGCAAATTAAAGATTCTATCTATCAGTAAGACTGTAGTAGAGCATTTAAAAGCACAAGCTGTTCATAGTAAACATTTACAATACACAACGCTGAAATTTCAGCTAAGTACACAACAAACTGACATTGCGTACAACGAAACGGCGTTATAGATTGTGATGTTCTTACCAACACAACCAAAATATCGGAAACTAAATAATTCACGTATTTACGAGTACATAGGTACACATAACAAAAACATATAAATGAGAATGAAAATATCTTCCATTTGAAGTAGTTTAAAAATAAAATTATCATAGTTAGTATCGTCAATCAATTTTGACCCTCAGCAAGATACGTATGTGTAGGTTCTCTCGTAGGAGAAAAATGCGAGCGTAAAAAAGATCTCCACATTGTTCCGAGGCGGATTGACAGGCTAAGGGTGACATTTAAGTACATACTTCTAATCAAAAAAATCGAACCAGTCCGCCTGAACAGTACTTGAGGACGTTTCGATTTTTTTGATGAGAAGTATATTTACAAAAAAGCCTGACTCCTTTATTAATTGAGGCACTACCTAATAAAACCAATAAGTTATTGCTTCACTCCACAACGAATGGATCGTCAACGCTAGAGCTACTGCACCAAACAAATAGCGCTGGACATGTTTATTTAGTCTAATTACTTCATAGAAATAATTGCTTATTTATGATAAATTATTTAACGTGACTCAATGGTTATAACTGACGAAGATTTATTGGAAACTTTAGTTTTTAGACATTACGCAATTACTACAGAGTTTAGCAAACAAGTCCTCAAGATTAATACATAATATGTAACAAGCAGATAGAGAGTTAAAGAAATCTTCTGTTTTAGTGCAAGTTTAATTTATTTTTACTATACAGAGTTCAGACAGCCACATGTCCGTCATACTCATGGGGTACATTGATTGGATAGATACACAACAGAAAACGGACCTACCTGACACCACGTGGGGGATATCTTGCTGTCTATCAGCCGCATGTCCGTCACACTCATGAGGTACATTGATTGGATAGATACACAACAGAATACGGACCTACCTGACACCACGTGGGGGATATCTTGCTGTCTATCAGCCGCATGTCCGTCACACTCATGGGGTACATTGATTGGATAGATACACAACAGAGTACAGACCTACCTGACACCACGTGGGGGATATCTTGCTGTCTATCAGCCGCATGTCCGTCATACTCATGGGGTACATTTGTCCGGAGAACACGCGGTACCTGACATTAACAACAATCAAGTTAATTATTGTATTTTTAACTATCCACTCGAAGCTTGTATCTAGACTGTTGATAAAAGTACCTACTGCTAACAATGCAGATTATTGTATCACGTAACTGTTAACTGAATAGCCATTTAAATGGACGCCAGTTCTACACTGGCTATTGGATTGATAGTTACTAAAAGATTTATATGGATAAATGCGATGGGTATATTATAAATATGTAGTATTAGAATAATCCACGAAATATGGAAAATAATCTTTGACTGTTGAGAGGGGGGGGGGACATCGGGAGTGTTACGAAAGAATTTGCCAAGCTATACGCCACTGAACTCACCTCATGTAGAGGGGCACAAATATGAAGAGACTGGGCAGCACGATCATGAGCAGCAGCAGACGGCACAGGCGCAGCGGGCCCTTGCAGCACGCGCGCGCCGGCAGCTGGCTCAGCTGGCGGGACGGTCGGGGCCGGGGGGTGCCCGCTGAAGTTAAATAAAAATGTATTTACTCTCATATATTTGTTATAACACTTTCTTTATATTTCATGTTCCTCCGCTAATCAAGAGACTTGATGGATTGACGCTGGTTCCCTGGGAAATGGGGCGGGCCCTAATGTGTTGACACATTAGCACCGTGTCATATCAGAGAGACAAAATCAAGACCGGGAGCCGCAGCAGAAAAAGCTGAAACCGGTAAGTGGCAGAAGTATTCCTCTCTGACTGAGAGTTACATATTAGTACCTTTTGACGTGGAGATCCTTGGGCCATGGAGTCGCAGTGCCAAAAAATTTCACCAAATCATTTTACTGCGGCTAGTTGCCTCGACTGGTGACAGAAGGGCTGGCTCATTTTTTGCGCAAAGGATCAGCCTGGCTGTCCAGCGCGGAAATGCAGCCAGTATTCTTGCCACCATTCCACGTGGGCATGATTTGTATAGTTATTAGGATAAATTAGCTTAAGTTCCTTATTGTATTCTTTCTCTTTCTTTCTAAAGTTTTAACAATGCAAAATAAATGTATAAAAAATCCATGCCTCCCGTTGCGGGGCTTTTAAGTGCCTAAGTAACTAGCAGTCCTCCAGAGCAAGGTTTCTTAAAAGTGGGACACCGGAACCCCTGGGTTCGCCATTCGATAGGGGTTCGCGATAATATTTACGTAATGGTGGCTTGATAATTGATACTGAACTGAACTGATAGAGAATTAAGGTTAAAATTGTCCAAAATTACTCCTAACATTGAATCCATTAATTAATAGGAAACAAGCACACCCATAAAATTAATATTACAAAGATATCTACCTTTTATTCAAATAAAAACCTTATTTTCTGCAACAGTCAAATTATTTTTTTTCTTTGGAGGGAAGAGAGGGGGAAGCCAAAAGTTTGAGAAACCCTGCTCCAGATGGAGGACAATACAAGCCGTTAAACACAACAAAAATTCATGAATAACTAAATGACTAGCGACATTCGTCTATCTGATTAAACGCTGCGATCAGTGTATTTGGCGATTTCATTCAATGTTTAATGAACAAACTAGTCGTCTATTACTTGGTCATTTCAACTCGACGGCTGCGGCCTGCGATATACCAATAGAGATTGCATTCATTATAATCAGGTTAGTGATAACGATCGGGACCGACATCGTTGATACCTGCTACTGTTAGTGTTATCTGTTATGTGTAGATGCTAGGGTTTACTTCGAAGATGGTAACGTATTTTAAAATATCTCGATAATCTAGAATTTCGATTGAAATCGCATATCAGCCACATCCCAAATTACGACCGACACTTCGACCCCAAACATAACATTATATTACTGTATGTGAGATACTCGTTGTAACCTCTATAGTTCTATACTATAGAGTCGCGGTTAAGGGTTTGGACCTAAATCCGAGAAGTCTAGGGTTCGGTCTAGCGTAACTATAGGGTGGCAGGGCCTGCAAAATGCCATCCAACTCCAAGGGTTTAGATCGCGAAAGTATTACGATTTTTCTAGGGCCCCCTTTAAATGAATACGTCACAGGCCTCAGGTGACACGAGTACTCCACTGATTATCTTATCCACTCGTAGTACAATATACTCGTATTCATTTATATGGAGGAAAAGCGGTATTATTAGTCACATTAATAGAACATGGTTAGTATTATAGAGATAGAAATTAAAATTAAAATTTAGAATTTTAAAAGTTTCAAGATTCCAAAATTGTTCTTACTCACATTCTAAAGGCACAAGTTCCAGTGGATCCATCTTTTGTATCTCTTACTCCTCATAGTTTGTTTTCCCGTCGGTATGTCATCGTCATCATCAAGACGATGTTATGTATTCAGCTCATTCCTCTGCTTTAGTCGTGGATCCGCTTCACTCAGTTGTTCTAATGTATTTGGTGATAAAACCTGTTTCACAAGACATGCATATTAATATTTGTTTATATAAATAGAAGTAATATAGACTGTCTCGTTGGTCCAGTTGGTAAGCCTATGCGCCTTCGGCCCACGATATAGGAGGTTCGAGTCTCGAGTCAAGCTCAGAAATACCGAGATTTTCTTTGAAACTTTCAGCAAAAAATCTTAAGTCGGAGTTTTGATTTTGGTGGTTTTACGCTAATGCATTTTAGCTTTTACTTCTCTACAAATCTACCCTCTATCTCCCGTAAATAAACGTATAGTTTGGTACATATTTCCTGATATATTATGATGATTAATATAAACAAGTCTACGATTTAGGTTATCACAGCCCTCAACAAATAAGTGTGTACCTGAGGCACTCAACAATCGACATGAATTGTAAGGTTGAGTAATAAAATATTAAAAGGTGTACCTATTTATCTAAGATATTTCAACTATTTTGCAAAAATATAAGCATTATCATTTGATCAGTTTTGTCTCTAAATCTAAATTATAGTAAAGCTAAATAATAAAACTGGTTTTAATAGATATTTATTTATATTATCATGATTTAGATAATGTTAATTATGTTTATTTTTATTGCTATTTGCGGTTTCTATGTCAATGCTTTCACTGAATTATATATATTTATGGAAGAGAATATACAATCTTTTATTTCTAAGCCGGATAAAGACCTTTAGTTAAGTAAAGGGTTAGGTACTCATATAATTAAAAAATTACTTAGATATCAAATCTCACACTATTCGAACCAGTAACTCTTTTCAATATAGCATAGAATTAATTATGTACAAGAGTATATATTTTTTAATTAAATTCCACCACGATCTATTAATATTTCTCAGCCATTGGTGACTAATATTAAAATAAATAAATAAATCTGTTAATGATTAAAATAAAAATGCGTTTTGAGAAATTTTACAATTTCAACCCAAGGGTTTAAAAAGGGGTTGATTTTTAATGGAAATCCATAACTTTCAAGTTATATTAACGGAAATTGATTGCCAAACCTTAAAATGTATGATGGCAGGTTTTAAGGGTGGATCCTCAATTGTCCAAAAACAGGGGACGAAATTTCTTGCGGACGTAGTCGGGGTCTTCCACTAGTGCAATGTAATTATTATGTAGTCTTTATAGACTATAGTCAACATCTTAGTAGAAAACAAACAAGATTAAATGACATGACGTTATATACAAATTAAAATATTTCTTCAAAATATTTAAAAAATATACATAAGTTAAATACATACATTTTAATATTACTTAAATTTCTTCTCAGTGGATTAATCAGCCTGTCGACCAAAGTATATAAATGTGTATGTTAAACATCATCACATTACATAATATACATAAATACGCAATACACGTGTAGTACATAGTACAAACTTCATGTCTACCAGTGGCTAACATACGCGCAGTTTAAATATGTGTGTGTAAATAATATACTTGAATGAATATTTGATTTAAAAAATGTAAATTGCAATGAGTAAGTTGTCACATTCGCAATACTAATATGAATTTATTTACGTAGTATAGAATCATTTAGTATACATCCATATTACTAAAATAAGAGGCTGCGATAGCCTGACGTACCTATTTACCTATTTTTGTACCTATTTCATTGTGGATGCTGCAAGCAAGGTAAGTACGATAATAGTAAAAGAAGGTGTGACTGATGTGTGTTGTTAATATCAGAAATATATAAAATTGTTGCACACCACTCTAGGTTACAAAAAATAGTAATTCTTTTAAGGCCACGTGAAGCTACTGGCATGTCTCTCAATAAGTTCAAAGTTTTTATTAAACGTAACTTAAAGGAAAGTATTATTATAGTGTTATTGATTATATAAATACTAAAAAAACTTGGTGTTGAATAACACTATAAGATTGTGTATTAAGTTCTAGTACTTATATTATGTTTTCTGTGGTTCTAGATAAAGTTGTAAAATGGTGGTATACAAAAAAATAAATCTTGGCTGAGTTTCTTGTTGTTCTTTTCAGACCAATGCGCGAACCAAAACGTAAATGTTTGATATTTTCAACGGGATATAGTGATGAATCAAAATTATCTCCATTCGACAGATCCTTATTTATGACAACCCTTCATTAGAGACTCTTTAAGTTCTTTATGAAATCTCTAACGGTTATTTCGATGGATTGCCGCAAAATTAAGTGGTAACTGCAGACATAGTTTAATAAATTTACTCTTTCGTTTTCTATTTAAAATAATTGAAGTTTTCTAATAAATTAGAAAAGTAAATTTTTTGAAGTTTTATGATAAAATCAACAGTTTTATGATAAAATTCATAAAACTGTTCTATGAACTTATCATAATCATAGTGAGCAGCTATGGATGTGGTTCACGCACAGGTCGCGTGGTTTGACCAAGTTTTGTTGACGGAGTAACGACCTTTATTATTATCTTGCTCTAGTACGAGTTTGACTAAAAATAATTTCGATTTTAAATGATTACAAGCGAACTCCGTATATGAGAAAATCAATTTAAGCATTCATCTCCTTTTTAACCCCAATACATTTTACATTTTCACCAAAGTTATTGTATCTATTACCGTTTTATATTCATAGTAATTAACTACTTGAAAAATGACAGGCGTCTATAAAGAAAATTAAAGAATGTGATTATGTCACCGCTATATAATCTTATACTAGTAAGGGTGACATAATCAAAATTCTTAAAACGCCAAGCTGTCTTGTAAAATACCAAGTCCGATGACGAGTTGTTTCGTCTATTCCTATAAAAAACCAACTCGACATCGAATTTAGTTTCAAAACAATAACTCGTTCTACACCCGATGAGTAGTAATGTAGTAAACACTCACGAATAAGTAGGTTTTCTTGAAAAGTTAGATCATAAAGTTTTGTGACCTTTGAACTATATGGGCGTATCTACACTCTACCTGTAAGTCTTTCTGTGTGTGTTTACTTTATGAACTCTTTAACTCTATTCTGTGGCTGTTTTGTTATTTGTTGACAATTTCACTTTAATAGGACATTGCGTGACCACCGTAGTTAAATAACTATTTAGAATTTCACTGAACTTTTCAAGATCCTCGTGGAGATTCTTAGTGGTTGTGTTTCCTCGCATGAACTTTACGACTCGTAACTTTAGATTGACTTTTAGGTTTAACAACGTACATATATTAATACGTATGTAAAATTATAGATAAATTTATTTGTATTTTTAATTTTATTTAATTGACCACATTTTCGTACTATCTGTTAACATTTTTGAGACAGCCTATTTTCCTAGTCCTTATTCAATTTCAATTAATTTACGTAAGTAAATTAATTGAAATTGAATTCATATTTAAAAGCAATTAATAGGTATTATTATTTATTATTAATGTTAGTCAGGATTTGGAGTATGTGTGACTTTTTTCAAATTTTAATGAAAAAAATTGCACCCTCTCCGGAATATGTGTGTAAGAACTCTAACTTTACAACTGCGAACATCTACTGAAAACTTGAAACAAAAAGTTCAATGCTTCATAATTCAACCTTAGGGATTGGAACCTGAATTCATGATCGGGAGTCATCAGGCTTACCACTGGGGCAACAGTGGCAAAGTACTACTGTACAAGTACAGACAGCAAAAAACAAAACAAAACAATAACAATATGAGTATAGAGTAAGTTTAGTGATGTTCTGACTTCTGGTTTACCTATCAAACATACCTAATTATTTTTCCTACAGCTGAAAGTTACACGTGCTGTTACAATCGCAGTTTATCGACCGCCGTGAGCTCTAAAATAAATATTCAGTAGATACACTAGTTAATGCTATTCACTAAAGATAATGTACATCAACAAATACCTATTACACATGCAAAACTAAATTTCAACAAAATATTTTATCACCAACAATTTGAATTTGGCGATAATGTTTTTATATCTATCGTAAATGAATACGATTCTGGCACACACTTAGCACTGCACGGTGTATAATTTTATTATAATAGATGCAATATCTGATAATAAGTATTTATGAATGTATTAACAATTTATTATCGAGATTGAATACGAAGTATCTGCGGAACACGCGACGCGTGTATATAATCGGGCGGTAATATCGCGACTGACTTTATTCTTTATCTATCTTGCCGACTCATTTAAATTTATCTCGGAGAACAACACAAATAGCTGGGCGATTTTCTATTGTGCGTATCTAACCCGCGAAGATTTTTGTTGGAAAGTACTTAAATATATCAAGCTCTTTTGTTTGGTTCATGATTCGGAATTCCTTGTTATTGTTGGAATCTGTTATTTTTTTCATTTATTTAGAGTTCATAAAATTCGTTTATTTCAAGTCAGCTTATTTTGAAACTAGCTGACGCCGCGCGGTTTTACCCGCGTGGTTTCCGTTCCTGTAGGAATACGGGGATATTATATACCAATCAATCAATCAATTTATTTCTTTGCAGATAATTGCATGCATTATTTATACAGGTGGTCGGTAGATGTAGGTGGTAAATGTATCTTGCCAATTTGGCATGCAAATTATTTATTAAGTATTTAATGATTCAAATGACAATAATCTATAGCCTTCCTCAATGAATAGGCTATCTAACACTGAAAGAATTTTTCAAATTGGACCAGTAGTTCATGAGATTAGCGCATTCAATTAAACAAACTCTTTAGCTTTATAATATTAGTATAAATGTCAAGTTAAAATATTTGTAGAAGCTCTACGAATTGTTTATCGCTGAAGTATTTGTGTTTGTCGCTGAAAATTCAGAAAATTTTTGCGACAAATGAAAATATGTGAAAATACAGATTTTACTGCAACAGTTTGAAGAGACTACAATTGACGGACCAAACATATTGTGGAAAATCATAGTTTACTACGTTTTCGCAGAGGAAAATGTTCTAAATCGAATGCGCGTCCCTGCGTCTATATAATTTCACTTTGTTATAGGTGAAAGTAAAATATTGTTAGAAACATGTTGTAGAAGACGTCGTTAATAATATTAATGACTAAAAATTATTATAATTCGGTACATTATTGAAAAAAACAATAGACTCACGTGTAATTCTTAAAGATAGGTAGATACTCCTCTTTTACAAGTTGGTTAAAAATAATTTCATTTTCGGTTTTGAATACTAATTACTGACAAAATAATACCTCTCAGTCTTGTAGGAGTGAGTCTAATTACTCTTAATTAGTATTGAAAAACAACTTGAACTAGGTAGGTATGTATTGTTGTGCCATTATGTTACTAATTGTTATTGATTAGGATGGGGTATAGGAGCAACTACTTAAGGGCCAGCTACAGATATACCGATAGTAAACTAAGAGCCTGTGAGAGCCACACCTTCGTTATTTTTTTTTTTTTCTTTTTTTTTTTGTCGTCAAAGTTAGCACGGAACTGCATGGCATTACATCGTGCTAACTGCCTCTAGGGTATTTCCCATTTCCTTTTCTTCCTTTCTTATCATTATTTTCCGGAGCATTTGTGCATATTTCTGCCTTCGCTTGACAGCATACGCGCAATCAGGCTGCCGGAGTCTACGTGGCCATTTACCCCATGTGTCGCCCCTCTCAGATCATCACAGGCAGGGCATTCGAATATGGCATGTCTCGGAGTGTCCTCTTTTCCACAGAAGTAACTAACTACCTTCGTTATTTTATAAAAGCTGAAAGGTCATCAAGGTAGTTTGGTGACTCTTCACCTTACAATGTGTTTTTCGAACTGCTACATGCTAAAGCATGGCTTAAACTCTGTGGGCAGCTAGGTGCTCCTCTAGATATAATAAAAAAAAGTAGCCGAATGCATAATACTCGTATATTTATTAGGTATCATTGTATAATACATCTACCAAGTACCTATACCTATTATGCGTAACTTTTAAATGAAACCATACATTTTTCATAATCTTGAAATTAACTGAAATCTCCAAGGAATATGTTTCAAATACTAAACTACAATTTAAAACTTTTTTAATTGTTCTTTTTACAATCGCCGCAGAGGTAGTTATGTGACATAAAAGTAATGGACCTCTAGCCAAGAAAAGCCAAAATAAACACCCGGTCCAAAATTTATAATCCTTATAAGTGTTCTATGCAGCGTTAAAATAGTCAGCTGCGATTCCGATAATGAAATTTCATGAAATTAAAAAAAAAATAATGAAGTTTCATGTTTTTGCCTGTACTACGAGTATATACCTACAATTTAATGAGAAATATCAACTTGTCCTCATCCTGCCGAAGCTCTGACCCTTACTTACTGATACTAAGAGCATATATCGAGTCCCTTCGTCAAGTCGTCGTCAGTATATATTTAACAGTATAGTCTATGTAAGACAAAATATTAATTTGTACAAACGAAAAGGAGATTTAAACCCACGTCTTACTAGACACGGGCATAAATTAGTTATTTCTGCGTATCGTCTCCAAAGAGTTAAAAAATCTTTTGTAGGTTTGGGTGTACTCTTCTATAACAAGATCCCCAAGACTGTGAAGCAATGTGTTAAAAAACATTTACTTAGTCGAGGTTACTACACTATTGATGAGTTCCTTAACGATAAAAGTGCTTGGAGGCCATTGGATCAGCTTCCACCTTCACACAGGAAATAAAACTATAAGAAATTGTAATTGTTATCAATTGTAAATTATAATATTGTATGACTTTTTCATTTCAAAAGAGCAACTGTTGAGTTTCTTGCCGGTATCTTCTCAGCAGAACCTGCCTTCCGAACCGGTGGTAGAATCTTTACAAATAGTCAACTGACGTGTCAAAAGTGCTTGTAAATTGAGCCTACTTGAAATAAATGAATTTTGATTTGATTTGATCTTAGGCTAACTTTTATCCTAAGAACAAACGTGTTAGAAAATCTTTTGACTGTCGAACATTTCACTATGCAAACACAGTATGATAACTAATCGCATTATAATGACTTTATTATGTCTTATAATGTCGTAAAGATTTTGCCCCGTGTCACTATACGTTCGTGTTCTAAATAAAGGTATTAGATAAATTATTATGTATATAGTCGTAGCACCTACTTGTGATAACAAATAAGAAAAAACCTATTTCAGAAAATGAACAATCTACGAAAGCATATTAAATAAAACATAAAAAGTATAAATAGAAAAAAATAACAACTAAGCCAACATAAGACATTAAAAAGCCCAAATAATTAAAGAAGCTTTTAGTCTCCTAAGTTATAAATCGTGTAAATACACACCGACTTATAATATTTAGATACTACTCTGTTTACAGTGCGTAGATTATGCGTTAAAAACACCTCAAACGTTGTTTCAGCTATAATAGAATCCATACTTTAATATTATTAATGTGAAAGTGTGTGTGTTTGTTTGTTTGACCGTCTTCACGGCAAAATGGAGCGTCTATCTTTGACTACAATCTCTCCTTAGTGTAACACTTCAAGTCAACACTTACCGTCAGGTGAGATTGTAGTCAATTGTGCAATCCTAGATGGAAGCGGGCTAAATTCTTAGGAGTAGGATTAAATCCACACCCCTTTCGGTTTCTACACGGCATCGTACCGGAACACTAAATCGCTTGGCGGTACGTCTTTGTCGGTAGGGTGGCAACTAGCTACGAGTAGAGTGAGATAATTAGTACCTTAAAATTAAAGTTCCAAGGTACGAGGTATAGGTAGCCTGATATTCATAACTAGCGGACGCCCGCGACGCCGTTCGCGTGTAATTCTATTATTAAAAAAGTCAAAAGCAAGTGCAGCTGGTCAGATAAATATACTTAAAAAATACACACATTATTAAAATAAAAGACACACAAAATATCGCATTAGGTAATAATATTAGTGTGATTTCTTCGTTTCATCTGGTAAGTCAATTATTTAGATTTTATTTATTCGTAAACTAAATATATGACTGAATTGTTCGTCGATGTATCAGCAAACTGTTGTAGGTAAGCTACCGTATTATATTATTGTACCTATATTATACTGTATTAAATAAATTTTAATCTTTTTCAATTTTATCTTTAACATATATATCACCATTAAAATAAATTCAATTTTATTGTTGTTATGTTACGTAGAGTAGCAGTACCCATAAAAATGTTACTAGGTATGTCATAAATGAAATTTTTGATTGTGTTAAAAGGCATTAACGTAGACAGTTCATTGATCGCGCTTTTACAATGGATTTCAGTAATATCATGATTTATGTAGGTATATCTCAAGAAACAACCTATAGAGGAAAGATTTATATTTCAGTATGTTACGAATAAACTTAAACTACTGAACCGATTAAAGAAACTCTTTAACGTTTAACCAACAGGAAGCTACATTATACGTAGGTATACCCAGGGGAATGTAAAACTATTTGAATATTGAAATTTTCTCCTTCCAAATATTTAGAATTAGAAAGTTGGTGGTATTGAGAAAACCTACCTATGTGGTTGTGAGAGCCCGAAGTCATTTTAAAATATTATAACTGTTAGCTAGAAGCAATACTTAGAAACAATACAATAATAATAGCTGACGCGTGGTTACCGTTTCCGTAGGAATACGGAGATAATAGCCTATGGCCTTCCTCGATAAATGGGCTATCTAACACTGAAAGAATTTTTCAAATTGGACTAGTAGTTCCAGACATTGGCGCGTTCAAAAAAACAAACTCTTCCGCTTTATAATATTAGTATAGATTATTTTTATTTGATTATATAGTTCGTCTAACGATAATACTGATGATGATAATATAATAATAAGCATTCTATGCTGTAATTTTTGACATTACATCAAAAATTTATTACTGGGCAATTCATTGGATAGATTGAAAACAATTTTATATGTTTAGTTAACCAAAAAGTCACGCTACATTGATTTCTTTTTTTAATTTATTTGTTTATTATAATTAAATGTCTTTTTATCGTGCACGTGGGGCCGATAAGCAAGTAGAGCCAATGGTATTGCAGAATGCCTCGTGTTCGGAGACAAATACGAATTAATTACAATATAAACCTGTTCCAATTACCGTACGCTAGCTGGATGCTAATCAATTAGGAAGATATCGATACTAATAATTAATTCGTCAAAGAGGTAGTTTCAGGTAAACTTAGAGTGAGTATAACTTATTGTACTAGGTACTCGTTCTAAGTTTAGCAATACCTACACCTACAGGTATATTAAGATCGAGAACTTTAATGAAATAAGCATTTTCCTGGACTTTTGATAAATCGTCGAGTCATAAACTATAGCTACAAACATTGTCCCTTTTTACCCTGGGGAAATCCTCATGATATCTCATCGCATCACGAGGAAATAAATATTCATTTAGATTTTAATTTATTTTGAGTAAGATAAATTACGCAGTCAGTGGTTTTAGTAATTTCTTTATCATGTAAGTATTTTAATCTTTGTAATCAATTGATATGTATTTTTGTGTAGTACACACAATAACTGGACAAAATCTGCAAGGGATCGGAAATTGTGGTAGAGTGTGGTGGCCTTTGTTATAAAGGACAATCAGACAAACTCTGAATACAGGCTTTATAATATACTTAAACAATACACATCACTATCTAGCCCCAAAGTAAGCATACAGAGCAGCTTGTGTTATGGGTACTAAGATAGTTGATATTATAATATTCATATACATTTATATACTACATATAAATACCTATATAATGTATAAATACACACAGACACTGGAAAAAACCCATGCTCATCACACAAATAGATATTAATGTGTATTGTCACAGAATACATGTACATTGTTAAGTTGTAAAACATACATAATAGAGAAATATCAATCAATAATAATTCAAATCAAGGAAATAATAATAATTCATTGAATGTGCACCTACCTTTAGTCTATAAAATCATCGAGATCGAATCTCTCGCACCCCGCCCTAGTGTTCTATTGGCTGATTCCATTACAGTAGCCCACCAATCAGGTTTCAGTTTGCTCAACCCCCTTCGAAATTTGAATATTATAATTGAATTTCTTCAGTTTCTCTCTAACCGTTGTAGAGTGCGGATATCTCTGTAAAAAAGTGGTGAAATCTGTGTTTTAAATATTATTTGTGGGTTAACGATTTGTTTAGCAGTGTTTATGCCCACAGTGACGGACGTTACTGGAAATAAAGGTATCCACAGATTAACAAAAATAAATTTTTTTTTTACTAAAAATACAAAATTTACCTACTTGTGGTCATTTAGTAAATTTTTATTATTATTTTTCGACGAAATATCGCACCGGAACGTCCTACCTCCAGCATCTCTAGCCATGTTATATATCGATTATCTAATAACGTACCTATCTATTCTCTTTCTACAATTGCTAACGTTGAGAAAATTATAACCATTTGATTTATTTTGCTATTATTCATGAAAAACCGACGAATCCAGGTAGAACATCCTACTAATATTATAAATGCAAAAGTTTGTATGGATGTTTGTTACTCTTTAACGCCGCAACTATCTACTGAATTGGTTTGGAATTTAAATAGATTTTACTCTGGATTAACACATAGGCTACTTTTTATCTCGAATAAATCCATGGATCCCGAGGGATTTGTGAAAAAGTAAATTCCACGCGGACGAAGTCGCGAGCGTCCCCTAGTCTTTCATATTTGAACTATGTAGAGTCAAACTCTACTGAGGATGTTCCGGTTTCGGTATGAAATGGATTTTTGTCGAATCTCGATGACGTTGTCGCTTAGCTTAGCTTAGGTTTTTGGTGGATCATAGGAAAATAAATCAATAAGACACTATTTATTACGAACTTGCACAAAGCAACGCCTGCTTCTATTTATTGCTTAGAAAATTATAAACCTCATGGAAATCACATATCCGATTAATCCGGTGATCACATGCGTATCAATAACTAGCGGACACCGCGCGGTTTTACCCTTGTGGTTCCCGTTCCCGTAGGAATACTGGGATAATACATAGCCTATAGCCTTCCTCGATAAATGGGCTATCTAACACTGAAAGAATTTTTCAAATCGGACCAGTAGTACCTGAGATTAGCGCGTTCAATCAAACAAACAAACAAACGAACAAACTCTTCAGCTTTATAATATTAGTATAGATTATTATTTAAGCATTAGCGATCGTAGAAAGAGAATCGATACGTGAAGTGGCTAGAGCGGCAGACCATCTGGGTACTTTATTTGGAGAATATAAAATCCTTTAAAATTATATAAATGTTATTATTTTGACCCCAGCCTAGATCTTAACGAATATAAAGCAAGGTGTTCCCAAGTTAGCCAGAAAGATTGTCAAAAAGTTGTATAAAATCTAATCAAATCAAAATTTCTCTAATGCGAATTCAGATTACAGTCAGATGTTATTGAAATAAACACCAAATTCCGCCTTACAGTTTGCAATATCAATTGTGCCATCAACTGATATGATTTTTATAAACTTTAAAAATTAAGCTACATAATATGTTAGATCTTCTCCATGTATCTTTCTTCCCATGTGTGTTAAATATAGCACATCCGCTGATACTGGCGTCCGGTGATATCTTACAATAGCCACTGTTCGTGCATTATTTATATTGAGTATTTTTTATTTATTATGACCGCATCATTAGTTGTTAGCATTTCAGTATACCGACAGACTTCGCCGTGGTCCTATTTTTTAAATTGGATCAAAAAATTAAAGTAAAACCCAATTTATTTAATTCAAATAGCCTTCCTACTTGAGTTATATGTATATGGATTCACATATTTTAATATTCTACTAACAAAAACATCAATTCTGTCAGTGTGTACTGTGTAATGACTCTATCATCGGTTTGAAAAGCAGATTCGCCTAGTAGAGTCGGCAAGTAATTCAGTAGTTCCACTTCTTAAAAAAAATATTACTATTTGTAATCAAATTGTTTTAGTTTTTACCATCTTGCTAATAAAGCGTAGCTGATTAATTCCATGAATCTTTGTCAACACACATTTTCACAATATTTTTAATTTTTGAAAAGGTATGAAATGAAAATTACTAATTACCGCTTACAAATTGCCGGGCTGACAGTGCTTGGGTTAGGTCCAGGAGCAATATACTTCATCCTGACCCTACTGCTCAAACTTGCCTTGCTCAGATCTTGTGGGACAATTTTCAGGAGGCATATAACACCTAAATTGTTATCGGACGCACGGAAGTCTGGAAAATGTCTCCAAACGTCTGTACGTTTACTAATGTTTCGATCGCTGGTCCAGACGGCAAGATCAATAAGAAAATCAACAGTTGCTCTTTAAAAAATCATTAAAATAATATTTTAAAGTTATTAAATTACGTTGGGGTCCCGGGACGCTGGAATTGCGACCTCGCACTAGAAAGCAGTATTGGTCGACCTCCCCACCTGGTCAGACGATATCAAGCGAGTCGCAGGGATTCACTGGATGCAGGCGGCTCAGGAACGTAATGTTCGTCTCTACATAAAAATTTTAATAAAAGAAATTCAACCGACTTCCAACTCAAAAATTAACCTAAACTAAAAAGCAAAAAATAACATCTTACCTATGTGCTACCTTCTGATCAGTTTGAAGGCGGTGCCAAGCCAGTGATGTTTTAATTCAAGCCGTTATTACAAAATTTCTGTGGTTCTTTCAGAAACGGCTTTAATTAAAACATGACACTGGATTGGCACCGCCTTCAAACTGATCAGAAGGTAGCACATAGGTAAGATGTTATTTTTTGCTTTTTAGTTTAGGTTAATTTTTGAGTTGGAAGTCGGTTGAATTTTTTTTATTAAAATTTTTATTTTTTAATTTTTAGTGTTAGCACACTTCTGAGTGTAAATAAAAATTAATAAGCAATTAGTTGAAACGTTATTTTCTTATGATAAGTATCTAAGTCATACAATCCCAATTTTAAAAATACTACCTTAGCTCATATATATATACAAAATTTCACTCCCCCTTTATCCACGTAATATGAATATTCAGAAAAACGTGAAAGGTGACTGTCCTCCGTCTTCATCACCAGACCCCCAGTGCAGTCACTATCCATATAGGTGGAAAGTTCTCATCAATACAAAATTATCAAGTCAAAACACAAGGTAGCTACTATGAACCGTCGAGGAGTTCCCTTAACTATCCTTCGTCTTCATCACCAGACTCCTAATACAGTCACAACCCATCTAGGTGGAAAGTTCTCATCAATACAAATTTATCAAGTCCAAACACAAGGTAGCTACTGTGAACCGTTGAGGAGTTCTCTAACTGTCCTTCGTCTTCATCATCAGACCCTTAATACAGTCACAACCCATCTAGGTAGAAAGTTCTCATCAATACAAATAAATTAAGCCCAAACAAAAGGTACCGTTGACTTTTGCTGTAAATCGTTGACGAGTTCCATCGTCTGTGTTTCGGCTCCATCATCAGACCAACTACAGACCTTCATAAAATTGTAGTGGTTTAAAATACCTTATGGAAACACTAACAATCGCACTAGCCGTCTTTACGATTTTCGAAAGTTCCCCTCGATTTCTCCAGGATGCCATCATCAGATCCTGACATGAAAAAAATGGGACTACCCTGGAATCAAACCCTTCAAAACAAAAAAGACTTTTTAAAATCGGTCCACAAATGACGGAATTATCGCTGGACATACATAAAAAAAAAAAAAAAACTTACATACAGCCGAACGTAGAACCTCCTCCTTTTTGGAAGTCGGTTAAAAAGGCCTATGTCTTACAATGGAAATCCGTTGGCTAATATGATTATGATGATGATAAAAATCATCACACTTTCCTTTATTTCTATTTCCTACGTGAAGTTGGAAGCTGATCCAGTGGCCCTAAGCATCTTCTTTATCATTAAGAAATTCATCAATAATTGTGTCACTCACTTAACTTAGTAAAAGGCAGAAGGGCTGGCTTATTTTTGCGCAAACGATCAATTTGACTCTCCAATGCGAAAATGCCAAATAGTCTTGCAACCATTCTAAGTAGGCTAGATTTGTATAGTAATGAGGATAAGTGAGTTTCTTATTGTACACTTAGTAAATGTCATTTAACTCGGTTTCATCCAGTATACACAATGGCCTCCGACCAGGAGTCGTGCTCAGACGAGGAGCCCGACAGTGAGATGCTGAGCGACGACCTCTGCCTGCCTGACAGCGATGACGACAGGCAGCCGTCGCGCAGTGTGCAGGTTCATTTTTCAACTAGATATTATTTTGTGTGCAAGTATGACGTAAAAAAAGCTGGATTTGCCAGAGGTTTATGTTGGGTGTCACTGGCCTGTACATGCCTTTTCTTTCCTAAAATTATCTACATGATACCCTTTATTGGCTCCACGATTCAGGGACTACAGATTTCTGATAAATAGATACACAAAGGCGGCAAAAGCTTTGGTTGGAATGTTGAAAAATTCCTTTCAACAATCTTTGGATTTCCTAATACTTAAAGGTTGATTATTCAGATCAGGCCTCTGCCTTTTTATAGGAATGCGGATTTTAGAACCAGCACGCTTTTCTACTCATAAAGGTAAAATATATACAAGTAGTTGAATATCCAAATAGAGTATCTTCCTCTGGATTTGTTTTTTTCCTGATTGTGTAAGTGCCGTAGGCTCCTTTTGGGACCTCAGCGGCGTCACCGGGGGGTTTGGGCGAGCGCAGGAGCGTCGCCTGACGGGGCTCTAGATTTGTACCAGCTATAATCATAGACATCTGCAGAGTCTCCCCGACGAGCTGCCGGCGCTGAACTCCTGCATCCTCCGGCCGCCGCGCAAGCTGTTCACTAACTGCCGCGAGCGCTGGCGCCAGCAGAACGTGAGCGGCGCGTTCGCTGAGCTGCGGCGCCTGGTGCCCACGCATCCGCACGACAAGAAGCTGTCCAAGAATGAAATACTGCGGATGGCTATAAGGTAGAGCTTCAATACTCATTTGTGACAAATACCATTCGTGGAAAAATGGTTATTTTTGTAGATGCAGCAATGTTGTTGGTGGAGTCACCAACGTAAAAAAAAATGTGTCGGTATGTTTAGAAGTAGACATAATCTAGGTTATAGATTGGTTTTCGAGTTACCATTTAGTGACTAACTTTTGTCAATTGCAAAGTAAGCTGTACCACTAAAAATGTTTAAACTAACGATAATTTATAATAATTTAGTAACTATAACGTATGGTTTTCAAAAAGTTTTCGTTCGAGGTATTTTTTCGTTATAATTTATGATATTTTTGTAATTATAACGTAAGGTTTGCAAAAAGTTTTCGTTCGAGGTATTTTTTCGTTATAATTTATGATATTTTTGTAATTATAACGTAAGGTTTGCAAAAAGTTTTCGTTCGAGGTATTTTTTCGTTATAATTTATGATATTTTTGTAATTATAACGTAAGGTTTGCAAAAAGTTTTCGTTCGAGGTATTTTTTCGTTATAATTTATGATATTTTTGTAATTATAACGTAAGGTTTGCAAAAAGTTTTCGATCGAGGTATTTTGTCGTTATAATTTATGATACTTTTGTAATTATAACGTAAGGTTTGCAAAATTTTTCGTTCGAGGTCGTTATAATTTATTAATCAAGTCTTATGCCGTATTACTTTAATGCATCCATTGTTCTAATTTTTATCCTCCCCAAAGTTCTACATGAGATTGACGTTCAATCGATTACTAAGTTTCTCCTTTGCCATTGTTTATGAAGAGTTACTTTTCTTATTCAGGTACATCGGGCTACTTTGCGAAGTACTCGAATGGCAAAAAAGCCATGGCTTAGGAACGAATAAGGAAAATTCAGGTCTCGCAATCAAATGTGAATCTCCAATGAGTCCTACCTCAAGACGTCTTCGACTCAAAAGACCTTACGACGATGACCCTAAGAGGTCTTATGAGGCAGATTACACTAGATTTGGAAATGAAGAAAATGAGGAAGTTTTCAGAAGGAATTGCCAAAGGAGTTTTCAAGGTAAAACTGAGTTTTTCTTCGGGAAAGACCATTTGAAAGTGCTGCGGAACCAGTATTATTTGTCTTCAAATTGGAGACATATGCCGTTCAGAAATTTGGGTGAAAGGAATGGAAATAATCTATTAATGATTGCTCCGGCTGGCAAAGGTGATGAGAAAGACGGTGTTTGTAAAGAAAAAGTTGACAAAGAAAAGTGAGGATACTTCAAATTTTCTTACACAGAGAGAAACTAGACGTGGCATCTACTGTAAAAACAAGATAAGTGAGGAAATACATCAGAGCATTGATATTAATTCGGTTGTAGGTACTCTTATAATAAATAGAATCTAAACTATCATGATCATCATCATCATATCAGCCGATGGACGTCCACTGCAGGACATAGGCTTGTAAGGACTTCTAAATATCACGATCTTGAGTTGATAATAAAACTGTAATAAATTGTAAGATTTTTTTGATGGCTCAAAAATTTAAGTGTTGATAGAACAAACAAAAGTATCTGTTTAGTAGCAGACAATATGTTTGAAAAAAAAAGTAATGTTTCATATATATAACTGAGTAAGTATAGCGGACCTACCTAAGTTATATGGTAGATAACACAGATTAATATAATAATCTCTCAAAGCTTTAAGCTAACTTTCTCAACATTACCTTTATTTCTTACTTTCATGGTAAATTTAAAATAATTTAATTTAAGTTTTAATTTATATATTTTAATTCGTCATTCTATTGTATTGAGTATCAATATCCTCTTGATTATTAACTAGCCCACTATTACCCTAATCTGACGAAGATAGTTTTTGTTGGTGGTCCAAACAAATAAATAAATAATTTAAGATAACGTTTTTATATAAGTATTTGTAAAGATTTTTTCATTTTTAAATGGTTATTGGTTATTTTTAAATGTTTATTTAAATGGAAAATAAAGCATTTAAGTTAATGTTATCCTGTTTTTTTCACAAATTGTTTCATTGACAATTTACTATTTATTTTCACATTTCATACGTTCTCACTTACGTACATTATACGAAAGTTATTTTTTAATCTAGAATTCTAGATCATAAGATGAAGCAGTCTAAAATGATAGCGCGATTGTTTAGGATTTGTACAATTTATGCAATCAATATTAATTTGACTGATATCTCGACATCATACAAGAACACATACTCGTACACAACACACGGCGTTACATAATATATTTTGTCAGAATGGGACACGGCCAAGCCGAATTTGACATAAAAAATCCAAGACCTCGACGATCAAGATTTTACGTCGGTTATTGCTCTGTGGTTACTATGTCAGATACCTCGAGTTACAAACTAAACTCAGGGTTTCTAGCCATAGTACACAACTTTCTCTTCTCTATCTATGCGAATGACTGATTCTATTGATATGTTGAACACGTGGCCTATCGACAAACATCATCCCCATACATTTTTTTAGTTTTCGAAGCGTTTGTAGAAAGAGAACCGACGTGTAACATGACCAGAGGCTCATCTAAGTTCGAATATTTATTTTTGTTTTACATTGCAAAACGTAAGACTTTTTTTGTCCTCCATAAAAATTGTCATTGAAAAATGAAAAGCCATAAATTGAAAACGTTAAGCCAATAATAAGTTTCCTTATGGTGTATAATCCCTTACCTCACGCCTGCCACGCGCCCTCCTAATTGTGAACTGAGCTGGTGATCGCTGATAACGGCACCCCGGAGCAATTCGGCGCAAAGTAATTGTTATTTGATATTAATTCACTGTGTGGGGTTCTGTGATGGGGAAACCAGTGTCATTATGTATTTTATAACATGCTCGTAAAGTATCGCTTATTTCACCAATTTCAATATTGTAATGTATCTCATTACGCACATGTGCTGTAATTTAAAGAAAAATGCACATGTGCCGTAATCTATACTTCTATACTAATATTATAAAGAGGTAAAGTTTGTAAGTTTGTAAGTTTGTCACATTTTTTAAATGGGGTAATCTTCGGAACTACTGGTCCGATTTTAAAAGTTCTTTCACCAATAGAATGCTACATTATCGGGGAGTGCTATAGGCTATATTTTATATTGGTATCTTATATATTAGCCGAGTTATCACAGTTTTTGTCATACAGGTCGGACTGAAAATCCTCTTAAACAGACTTATTCGCATGCGCTGCCTTAACTATTGTGTAAAATTGAAATTAATGTATGGAAACTTTATGTATCCTTAAAAGTTCTACAAAAAAGTCCGCGACACCATATATCTATCTTCTATATATTAGCAGATATAGTAGCTTTTGTGTTTTAAAAATTATTAATTTTATATACTTAGGTTTACATCATTATTTATACAACTAAACTTTAATCCTTATTAAAATAAATTATTTAATAATTACAAGGATATTATGGAGATAAGATTTGCCCTTTACAGTATGTTAATTACTTAAATAGTTTCGGAGATAATACAAAATTTCTAAAAGACGCAGAAATTCCGCTATATGACGCCCGGCGCTTTCATTTACGTAGTTCCCGTTCCCGTGTGAATATGGGGATCAAACATAGCCTATGACACTCGCAAATAACGTAGCTTTCTATTGGTAAAACAATTTTCCAAATCGGTCCAGTAGATCCAGAGATTACCTCCTACAACCACACGAACTTTACCTCTTTATATTATTAGCATAGAAGTCTCTATTTCTCTTGGTCATACCACCACTCTCGAAGGACTGGATCGATTTTGCTAAGTAGGATAGGCGTGAGATAGGGGTACGGGTGGGATAAGGGTAGGAAAAGGATAGGGTACGGGGAGGGTAGGGGTAGGATGGGGGTAGGGTGTAGGTAAGGTAGGGGTAGGTTAGGGGTATGGTAGGGGTAGGGTAGGGGTAGGGTAGGGGTAGGGGTAGGGTAGGGTAGGGTAGGGTAGGGGTTGGGTAGGGTAGGGTTGGGGTAGTAGTAGGGTAGGGGTAGGGTAGAGTAGGGGTAGGGTAGGGTAGGGGTAGGGTAGGGATAGTAGTAAAGTTGATATCGAAATTTACGCGGACGAAGTCGCGGGCGTCCGCTAGTGTGATATAAAACCTTTATCATCCGTCTAATAACGAAAGATACTTTTTTAAATTTTGGCAAAGAGTTTCTATGTCAAAAAAAATAACTTTTGAGATAAAATGTATAAAAAAACTTTTTATTCTTTATTTTTTTATAATTTTGACATCAAATGACAACCATTTATTTGGAACAGAAACACAAAAATATTAATTTACTTTATTAGTAATACTGGCTGTTTTGGTGCATTTACTTAAAAAAAAACGCTGGGGCACTTTGCTATATGAGGAACAATAAGAAATATTCCGCGCGCTTTTTCTTTGCGCTGTATTAGCGTTAGCATTTCCCGAAGTAGCATAAAAAAGCTACTCTAATCCTCGTGCCGAAATCGACCGATAGAAAGTGTATCAAAGTGTCATCATTAACAAGGAAACAGGCAAAGATGCAAATTCATTGTCAGAAAGTGTGTTCAAAGTGTGTTTCCTTGCAAATGTGTGATAAAAAATCGTATGCCATACGTGCACTTTGATAATTACAGCCTCTGTTTACCTATTATAACACTCGCCCACGGCTCGGGCTTACAATATCGTCTCGGCTGTAATTTTCAACTTGCCGCACTTATAACATAATGTACTAATATGTAGGTTACCGTCTTGCAACGATGTGATGTGATACACAAAAGCTCTGAAAACCCTATTTAATATAAAGAGTATGTAATAAATTGTCCTTAAATATTGATGATATTTTCAATTAATCTACTACTGTGCAAATTGGTTAAAACTATTCAAAATAATTTAGGATATTAATTTTTAGAGGAAATGAAAATAAGTGGATATGTAACAAAAATTTATTAATAATAAATAAACTTAATTTCAACAATTTTAAATAACAATAAACCACGCATCATGCAAGCAAATAATTTGAAGCCTATTTTGTGATAATTAATGTCAGAAGTCGGTACATATTCGTAATACAATAAAACTAATTCAATATTTATCATCTTTTTTACCAGTTCTAAATAAATATTTATTGAATAACAAAATATTTTAAATGGTCTTTATCTTAGATTTAGATTAAAATCCTGTGGTACTTGGACAAATGAGCGACTGGACAGAGATTGAGGGAATTTGTTATTTATTTATTTATTTATTTAGTGTCAAATTCTCAAACAAATAGAGGTTAAATTCGACACTCATCGGCTAAATGATACCCTGGGGGTACCCCTACAACGGCTATGAATTCCACTGTTAGTCACCTACCTGTAAGAACTTAGTCAAACGTTCATCGTTTATAAAATTACAAAAATAAAATTACAAATTACATTTATAACTCAATTCTGTTATTCTTATGCCACGCCCTGAACTGCGCGATAGCCTTGATGACGTCATCGGCGAAGACCTGCGGCAACTCAAAGGCAAGGAAGTGGCCGCCGTCACTCAGGACCGTGTTGCGGATGAGGTTGGGGAACTTCTTCCTGATGGCCCAGGTCGGCTTGTACGAGATCTCGTGCTTCGCCTGGAGTGACACCGTTGGAACTGGAGATGGGATACTGAAAATTGTAAATAAAATCAATCTATAGGTATTATTATAAAAAAGTAAAGTTTCTGAGGTTGCAGGAAAAACCTGAGATCTTGAGAATTCAAAAACCGATTTTGAAAATTCTTTTACCAATAGAAATCTACATTTTCCCAGAGTAAAATATGTTTCATCTTCGTATTCCCATCGGAACAGGCTACGCGGGTAAAACCGTGGAGCGTCTGCTAGTAAAATACCTTTTAAAATACTTTTGGCGTTGATTTTTGACGTGATTATGTCTTTAAAATTGCGTCCATAGTGAGGTGTAATTCCAAAAAAACTAATGTACGAAAATCAGGGGATACAGTTTGCTATAGTAGCTACGTAACTATCATATCTATCCAAAATGAATTTACGCCATTGGATAATTGAAGAATCAAAGAGTTTTATCCGCAATACTTATGATAAGTCATATGCAGTGGAGAGGGAAGGGAAGTCGTAGTCGTAGTAGAAGAAGCGTGTCGTATACAGATCCTTTGTTAAAATCAGCTAAAACATTTTTTTTTAAAAGCGAAGTATCTTTAGTTTATACAATATACATATGGACTTACTCGTCAAGTTGCAAGTTAAAATATCTAGAGTTGAAGGTTTCGGCGTAAAGCCTCATGGCTGAGGTCATGGAGTTAGTCGCGAAGTACACCATGACGTTGTCCAGCAGCTGATCCTTCGTGAAGCGGTAGGTGAGGCCTCCGTCAGCCTGCCGACGGTGCTGCAATTTGGTCCACGTGGAGAACTTCTCCAGGATGTACGCTGCAAGGCCTGTTGGGGAATCTGCTAGCGCTACACCTGGAATGGTAACACAGATAAGACTGAAACTGTTCCGACAGCAGTTGTTGTTGTAAAAATTGTAATGGTGAGTATAGATTTGACCTAAGGTGGTACGCGCTTACCTAGAAGATGCCTATTTACATTTGTCTTAAGAAATTACCAGAAAAACACGTCTTTGGGAGAGAGTTTCATACCTATCCATGCGTATATTAAACTTTTAACATCACAATTATTTAAAGCTTCAATAGCTCCACTATAAAGGGGTCGATCTCATCACCGTGGGGTCGCGGTTCAATGCCCACCCATAGGACTAATGTCGTATTCAAACCTTTCACAGTCTGGACATTGGAGGAGAATGGGATTATGTTTTTTGTATAAATTTCGCACCAAGTTTGGACAAACTTTGTCTTGAATTTTTCGGAAGGCAACTTAGGGATTTGTCATGGTGACTCACTATTGGTATGTACGAGTATTTAGACGGGGAATTCATTTCATCAGTAATGATTGCACTTCGAAACTTGTTTCTTACCTATCGTGTCAGGTTTAGTGGCCTGTAAATGCAGGTAGCCCGTCTCCTCCAGCAGGTTCCCGTACACCTTGGCCAGCGGGTACATCCTGTCCTGCAGCTCGGCGCTCACCACCAGCGACGGGAAGACGGCGCCCAGCAGAGTGTAGAAAGTGTACAGCGGAGAGAATGTGGCGGGCATGTTGGTGTGGTAGCCCAGTACCTCCTGGAAGTCACACGCAGATGATGAATTAGTCTAATACTCGTGCCTGAGTACTATCATTCTTCTCTAATTCCTCTCACATGAGTACTCTCATTCTTCCTTGTGATGGACCTGCTTTAAGCAATGTGTTAAAAACATTTACTTAGTCGAGGTTACTACACCATTGATGAGTTCCTGAATGATAAAGTTGCTTGGAGGCCGTTGCCCATTGGATCAGCTTCCACCTTCACACAGGAAGTAAAACTATAAGAAATTGTAATGTTGTCATCAATTGTAAATTATAATATTGTAAGTTTTTTTTAAAAGAGCAACTTTTGAGTTTCTTGCCGGTTTCTTATCAGCAGAACCGATGGTAGAATCTTTACAAATAGTCTTTACAAATATCAAAAGTGCTTGTAAACTGAGCCTACTTGATATAAATGAATTTTGAACTTCATTTCCCTAACTCTTCAAGAATTCTTCGATTTGGAGGGTACTGTAACTCAAATAAGAGTTGTGTTGTAATCAGTACTGTATTAAGCTCCAGACGCTGTAGCTGTACAAGCTTCTAAATTAGCGTGAAAAAATTATAAGCCAGAGGTATAAGGATATTTTAATCTTTAACCTCTGACTTATGATTTAATATTTGTACCTCCTTTAAGTACCTACCTACTTTTGTACTCCATGTAAGTTAGTCCACTACCTTCTATACATTGTCGCTTAACACTTCGTGAAATAGCAGTCAAGTTTTGGTAAAATAAAAGAAACAAATAAAACTTTTGTTACCTCAGGGAAGAAAGTTGCCATGTCTTTGGTGATAATAGCACCCCAGTCGCCTCCTTGCACGTAATACTTCTTGAAGCCCAGTCGCTGCATCAGGTTCCGGAACACAACCGCCATTTTGTCCGCGCCCAGGCCGGGGCGGACGGCTGCCTACGACACGAAGAATCACGTTATAACGAGCTAACGTACCGCGGTTTCATCCGCGTAGTTTTCGTTTTCGTGGGAATACGAGGATACAGCTTGTAATTTATAATAGTGTACTTGTATAGATAGAAGAAGTGCCTAGTAAATAAAAGTACAGATCGTTCGTACGCCTGTAATATTTTCTGCCCCAAGGGTCCATTCAGAAGGCGATGACAGATAAACAGTCAGATTTATTTTCGCATTTATAATATTAGTAATATGGATACTTACGCTGGAAAACCCATATCCAGGCAGGCTGGGTACAATGACCTCGATGGCAAAGTCCCGGTCCTTCGTCACCGAGGTCAGCAGCGGGATGGCCTCGTAGAACTCGCGCACCGACCCCGGCCAGCCGTGCAGCAGCAGCAGTGGCACCACCTCCACGCCGGAGGGGACCTTACACACAAAACAACCAATAAGACATATAGCCCAGTGATCGTAATAACTAGGTCATCATCATAATTAACAGCCAATGAACGTTCACAGCTGGACATAGGCCTCTTGCATGGAGTTTCAAACAAAACGGTCTCGAGCTGCATTCAGCGGCACCCGGCAATCTGCTTGAAACTATACTATGTAATAGGTATCACTGATAGCCAATTTTAACGGTCCACTACATTGCCAGGCCTCCTTACAGGGGAGGGGAAATGGACCCACTACACTACCCCAATGCGAGACGGCTTAATTTGTTATCCGATGCAAGGGGGTAATACAACATCAACTTCCTAATTCCGGACTGAGGATTTTAACTGAACATATCTTAGACGAAAGAAATACCTAATAAGTATTTCACAGCCCAGAGTAATTAATTTCATTTCAAGGTCACAGTTGACTGAAAGTCTCATGCATGTGTTAGTGGATTTATGTTTTATATATTTCAATTAATATGCTTTTATGAATAGGTGGGAAGCCGAAAGCTAGTCGAAGCCGGACGCTAGGAAGTAGGAAGTAGAAGCACGTGCCTCAAACAGTAAAGCATGTACAAATCATGTCAAATGGAAAATTTCTTATCCAACACTGGTGTAGCTCTGAGTCGCTAGAGTATAAGGCAGTGTATTTTCACATTTAGATATAGACAGTGTATTTGCACTGCACTGGATGCATCTTACATTGGGCGTTACTCTAATGAAGTGAATGTCCAACCCCTGTATGTTAGTCTTGAAATGCGGGTATTTGTTGAAGAATTTCTCGCGTTCACTGAAAAAATAAGAAAATATATTATTATGCGAATGCATTACGGGTGGGATTCTAAAATTATTGGATCACTTTAACTTTTACCAGTATACAATGATTTAATGAGTCAATATCTTTAGAAAATAAAAGATTAGTGACCTTTATTTTGCTTCAAGGTCCAATTAATATTTACACCAAAATTTATCGAAGTAATTTCAACGGGTTAGCTGCAAAAAGGTAACACACAGACACAGAGACAAACTATCGCATTTATAATAATTTACATTAGGAATGTTCCAAACCTTGACTGGTGGGAACATAGTACGAACAATAACTATACAATAACAATAACAGTAGCTCGGTATAACTGAAGCACCATTTTTTCAATTAAAATCATCTTAATACATCTAGATACAAGAACTATAAATAGACTCAGTCATAATTGCATCGTCTTTTGGTTACTTTACTCATCATTAGGTTCCGGGTAATTGTAGTTTTTTTTGTTTTATAG
Organism: Bicyclus anynana; assembly: GCF_947172395.1. Classification (NCBI taxonomy): domain Eukaryota; kingdom Metazoa; phylum Arthropoda; class Insecta; order Lepidoptera; family Nymphalidae; genus Bicyclus; species Bicyclus anynana. The sequence goes on from NC_069084.1 coordinate 711,451, forward strand.
TGCATAGTATAGTTAATATTTGAATATGCATGTGAACGAAATGCGTATGTTGAGATGGATGTGTGGTATGTCAAGAATAGATAAAATAAGGAATGAGTATATAAGAGGAAGTCTGAAGGTGGCGCCAGTGACAGAAAAATTGAGGAGTAGAAGGTTAGCTTGGTACATGTAATGCGTAGGGAGGAAAGTCATATTACTAGAAAAATGTTGAATGTGCAAGTGGAAGGACATAAGAGGAGAGGACGGCCAAAGAAGAGATGGTTGGATTGTGTGAAAGAGGACATGTGTGTAAAAGGAGTGGATGATGAGTTGACGAGTAATAGAGACGTATGGAAAAGATTGACATATTTGTCCGACCCCACTTAAGTGGGATAAGGGTAAGGAGATGATGATGAGTATAGTTAATATTTGTGGTACTGTTAGTTACGTATCTAAGGTTGTGCTCTTGCTGTCTTTGAGTCCCGAAAATTTAAAACTACCAATACCTAACTCCGGCCAGACACTAAATAAAAAAAATGCATTCGTCTCGGAGAGCCCGGTAAGCTGTCGGTCGTGATCGCTATCATGACGAAATAAGCAACTGGTCTATTCTTTTTTGTGGATATACACGAAATTGTAAGTCGAATAGGTTCGAATGCGGTCAGGGTCATGCACCTACAACTTTTCAGTTGTGCATTTTAAGAAAATAAATATCACGTATCTGAAACAGTAAAGGAAAAACATCGTGAGACTGGATTCCAACCTACACCCTCCGAATTGAAGGCAGATGTCATATTCGCTGGACTATCACGGCTGATAGTGACTACAGACAAACATTCTAAGCTTGCAAATCCTTATTGGAGTGGTGGGTCATCAAAAAAAAGATTATGATGATGGCGTACCTGAACGGATACTCGTCAGCCCAGTACTTCAGCCAGGTCTCGAGCTGCTTGCTGTTGAAGCCGTATTCGAAGGCGACGCCCTCTAGAGGCGGCGCGAGCGGGTGTTTGTCCCTCAGGCGGGCTTTGATGTCTCTCACCAGCTGTGCCATACCGGATAATGCATTGGTATAATGTTAAAAGGAGGTAGTAAAATTTTAAAGACATTGTCCGTTTTAATTAGGCTTGGTTAACAAGCACTTTTGAAACGTCAGGTTATGTTATGAGATACTTAAAGTCGAAAAATTAAAGTTACGAGGGTTTCAAACGCGCCTTGGTCAGAGAAGAGCCCACAACTAACTTAACCAGAGATTGTTTATTTATCACCATTTTACCAGCATTTTTGCCAGACCTACCTCAGAAAGTTACCAGAATAATGAAAGTTCGACAGCCGTACCATAGGCAGGTAAGTACCTACGGTAGCCTATTATGGAGGTTAAAACGTGGTGACTTTATATAGTAGCAGGTTTCTAGCGTCCAGATATGTTTGATGTTTTCTACGGCATATCGTGAGGAATCTTGTCTCCAGTCAGACCCTTAGCCTTTGAAAGTGTTTTTGAGGTGTTGCCGCCAAGCTAGTCCTAGTCCTATCCCCTTTCAAACATTTGACTTACCAGTTCACTAAACTTCACTTTGAAAGGCTTGATGTCCTCAGTGACGCTGTCCCTCAGCACCGCGGAGCCCCACCACTCGTCGAGGACGATCTCCGGCAGAGGCGGCGTGCTCTTCAGGTACAGATACGACAGCGGCAACAGCACCGCTGCCACCGAAGCCAATATGGCAACCAGTATGAGACGGAACACCATCTGGGATGAATAATGCGCGGATATATTATTAACATCAATTACAATGGCCTGACTCATCACCGAAGGGTCGTGGTTCGATACCTGCCGGACTGTTGTCCTACCCACTATTACCACCGTTTTTTCTGACTCTAGACCTGTGGCCAAGTGGTACGTCGATTCTACGATCGCAAACGTATAGGAATGACATTTGCTATCGACAGGTCACGTCGATAGCAAATGTCAAGTTGTCGAACGGATCTGTCATTCACATACATTTTTTTAGTTTTCGAAGCGTTAGCGTTTGTAGAAAGACACTTGATCAGACAGACAGATTCAAGATTCAACCATTAGATCAAGAAGGAGTTTTCAAGTAATAAATTGTACAAAAATAGTTAAGGTAAATTAAAGTGTAATGAATTCCGCTACAATCAGTAATCATTACTATAATCAGCAAAGGTTAATCCATCACCAACAATTACGTGAATGTATCTTATCATACCTTACTGCTATGATAAACTTTTAATTAATGCTCCTGCAACTTGTTAAACTAATTTAAACTGTTGTATATTTACCATTTGCTTAATTAAAGGAAAAACAAAATATGTAGGAGAAACAAACGAAAGAGAGAAGGAAATCAGCGTGTATGTTTTCAAATACAACAATTGCTGATTAGTGGATAATGAAACGATTTATAATTTCCATTATACATTCCGGGATATGGGAAATTAATTTATGTACATTATTTATAGCGTTGACAATAATGTATTAACTAATTACCTACAGATGTATTATTAATTAACATAGTTTACCTAGATATAGAGATTGATATTGTTCTTTCTTTGCTGTTTTATTTTGTTCTTAACCAGTGAATCAGAAGCTTAGTGCTCGTTCATTTCTTCTTTGAAATGAACGAACAATACGTATTTACAGTTTCTGTATAATCGTAAATTGGTCAGAGTGTTATAAACCTTATGTCCGTCATTTAAAGTTCTAATTAAACCGAGTTCTAGATATTCTTACCTTACTGCATTTAAAGACACGACATTAACACAGCACTGATAAACACGGACTGTGATTATTATTTTTGTAGACTTCTATCAGTTAAAAAAAATCTTATCATAAATGGTGTAATAGCAATACGTATTTTATAACGAAGGGGATAAACCACAAATTGGTTTAAATGGACTTCGTGTTTACGATATTTTGGTATTGGTACGCGCAATTGTCCATATGAACGACCACGTAATAATTAGAGAATTAGTTTCAATAAACGCATACGTTTTGAGAGCCTTTATGGCGCAGGGGTATGTGCGATAGATTTCCAAGACGTAGGTCCTGCTCCTGCATTCTGTAAAGTTACAGCGATGTGACATCGCTCATTTTCATGGCCACTATCTTGTTTGTGATATTTTATTTTTAGCATCCCATGGAAATAAAGTTCGAATTCTAATACAACTTGTTATAGGCGAATATTACATCGATGAGTAAAAAGCGGAATCAGCCCCGTTCGATCCCCGGCTGGGCAGATTGAGGTTTCCTTAATATTGGTCCATGTCTGGCTGAAAGAAGGCTTCGGCCGTGGCTAGTTACCACTCAACCGACAAAGACCGCAAAGCGATTTAGCGCGGATTCTAATCCCACGCTTAACAAGTTAGCCCGCTTCCATCTTATAATATATTTGATCATTTCAATTCAATTCAATTTACTTATTTGCATGGTTACATTAACATTTAATTGTATGGTTACATTAGCTGGTAGTGACATTCTTATATTGCATCATCTCTTACCATCAGGTGAGATTGCTATCAAGGGCTAACTTGTGAAGAATAAAAAAATCAGTAGTAGGTAGTCTAGATCTAAAACGTAGGGATTTAGCACCATCCATCCAAACCATCGATTCCCAGCTCGGTTCAGTTTAGGATTCTATATTTTGGTCTGGTCCGGTGTTGATTTTTATAACACTTATATGATGCTGCGTCAGTACCAGTTAGAGTTAACACTCAATGATTTGTCTTTTCTAAAGTTCCTTATCAGTAAATATTATCAAAATCGATGAGAAGAGTCAGCATGATAAATAACATTTGGTTTTTTAAGCGAATTGACAAGTGGGTTTACATGTCCGTGATTACCTTAAGAAATATTGATCCAACGATGGTATCTATACTTTACAACCAACGATTTAAAGCCATTTCGTTGATTCTCAATAAAAAATACTTATTAATTTATTCCATGTAAGATATTTTACCCCACATATTATGTTCGTAAAGCAAACAGTGATTCAATATTTATATGAAGGGATACCCTAATCCCCTCTCCCAGGGATATCACACTATCGTGGCAACATTAGCGCGGGGCACGTGACCCGCCCGCGCTCGGGGTATGCCCCCGATGCCCCGCCGATAGCATCGAGTGTTTGATTATGTTAATTGGATTGCAGATTGATTCTAATGAATGGTTGGTGTACTCCTGAGGGTGCTTGATGTCAATGATTGCATTAAGCAATCTTGTGACTATAATCTGACGGATTTTCGCTCTTAGCTTTAGCACGTTAGCTTAAATTTATGTATTTATTTTATCTATTATGAGCCTACATATTTTTAGTGCGGATCAGGCGCATTTGGATAGTAAGATAAAGTTCCTTAGGTATTTTTTTCTTTGCTATATAAGGTACTCTTATCTTTACAAAACTTAGCCCTGATTTATGTGGTTAAAAGTTAGTCTAGTTTTGTTTGTTTACACGTAATTTAGTTAATGAGATAAAATCTAAGAATAATTTCCTATACCACCACCAGAAATAAAATGGATTGCTGCCCATAATTCTTGATAAAAATAGAAAACGTCTTAAAAATTTGATTTTTTTTGCATTTGTTTGGTCTATATAAACTTTAGTTTTAAAAGAAACAAATAGACCGAAAGGACATGGGTGCGGTTGATTAGGAATATTAGCTATATTAAAAAAAAATGTTTAAGTAAATAAATAAAATATCTCAATTTTTTATAGTTACAGGGAGATGATTCATCAAATTGTCTAATAGTTATATTTTTGACAAAACACATTTATGTTTTGTCTTATACAAACCTGTGCTTTGTCAAAAATATAATCCTCTGACGAAAGTCACTTCACTCGTTTCGAGTTTGTGGTTAAGCTGATAAATAAATTAGCAATATAAAGCCACCCCCGCCCTGCAGCCCGCTACGTGAGAAACATCAAATATCAATAAACGACTTCCGAATCGCTCATCCGCCCATACATTATGGGATTTGGAGCAATAAGGGTGAGAAACCCTCTGAGTTTTCACCCTGAATTAAACTGTAGAGGGTTACCACAATCTGTATTCATTTAAAAATATTTTGAATCTGGAATCCGAAAAGTAAATCTGAAAAGTAACAAATTTGTAATATTACCAAATTTGACATGTTTAAGTATAATAAATTGCACCTGAATAAACAAATTAAAATTTGTAGTGGTTATAGTGACAGTGTTGATCTAAGCACGTTTACTCTATGCACTGGTACATTCTTGTTTAATGACAAATAATAATCAATGACTCATGTCATAATGATTTCGTTTTCAAAAATTTAAACATTTCAAATTGTTTGGGTGTTTATATGTGATTACGTATCGACAGAAGAACTGACAAAAAAACAATGTGGAAAGGAATGAAGCACGTTTGGTCACCCTACTGGTAGTCGAGTCAACTACAGCGTTGACTAAACGACTCTCCGCCTGCGGGGGCGAGATAAAAACATAGCATATTACTGTTCAACTGCATAGAAATTTGATTTTTCTAAAGTTTAAAAAATAAAACAAAATTCTTGCATTACGTACGTATAACCCGTAGAATTTTCTCTCCTTAACGTATCTGTATATTCAGTCTTAAAGCGAAAAGCTTCGAGAATCATTAAGAAGCTTTTGCTTGTCTTCCGTGTCGAGAGAAATACAGAAGGCAAACCTTGAGAAGGCGCGTCTTGTCAGGAGGTTCCTCACTCCCTCATGATATTCAATGTACTTTAAGACCTTATGGGACACGTCCTATAAAGTGCCATATTGCGTCCATCTACCTGAGGTGGAGGTTTTAAACTTTAATAAAGTAGGTATAAGACTAATAGAAAGCAGGTAGTCAGTTATCATTTCACGCACCTATTTATTAAAATCATTGAAATTCTAACCGTTTCCTTTGAAATTTTCATTTAGATATAGCCAAATATTAAAAATTAATACAAAAATAAAATGTGTTTATTTCAGGCCTTGCCAGGCCACTAACTATGGGTGTTAGTGTACAAAAAAACAATTATAACATATAATGTAAATACAGACACAAACAGACGGATACAAACACAGGTATGTGTGTGTATCCAGTGCCTCAGTATGGGACAATCAAACTTTTTACTAATCGCCTTCAGGAAGGTGTTGAAAACAGTTAAACAATATAACCAGCGCTATAAAGCAGTATTTAGTATAATGTAAAAGCCTCCTAAGCTCACTGAGGCTGTCCCGCCCTCTGTTGATACAGCCTTATCAGTGAAACGCACGCGTGCCTCTACATTGTACAAGCCTACGTATAGGCTTTACATTAAGGCTAATGCAGGATAGCGTTTGACGTATTTTATACCGCTCGTTGTTAACGGTCGCGTTAAAAATTGAGTTGTAGAGTATTTCAGGGGAAATCGATATAAAAAAAACTTACATTCGAGCCAATCAGAAAAATGTATGGTTTATCACATTTAGTGTGTATGTTTATTACTCCTTCACGCTGCAACTACTACTCTAATTTAGTTTACCCCCGTAGCCAAATGCCATGTCGATTCTCTTTCTACGATCGCTAACGCATCGAAAACTAGAAAGATGTATGGGAATGATATTTTCTATCACGTGATCAGATCTTGATGACACAAGATCTGTCATTCCTATACATTTTACTAGTTTTGTAAGCGTTAGCGATCGTAGAAAGAGAATCGACGTGCTACTTGGCTAGGGGTGCTGTTCCCTGTATTCATCAATTGATTATTATGAACTAATGGGCGTTGATATCAAATAGTAATTTCATATAACAAATAATAGTAGTGTAGTGATAATAGTAATTAATAATTAGCATAGATAATCTACTGGCTTATTCTGCTTATCTTAAGCGAAGTTATTTTAATCCTTAATTTTTCGGCGCTCTTCCCGAATTAATTAAAAGATACCGTTACGAGGAGCCGAAACTTTTAATCGGAAACAAAGAACCGTTCAACAAAGCGATCGTTTTTGACCGCTTAGTTAATTTTACGCTATTATTTGAAATTTGGTCTCTATTTTCTCTACCACCCAAATGGTATAGATGTGCTAGTGGTCAAGTCTTTATAAAGATAGACTTATGTTCCAGGGAAGTCACTACACGTCCCTAAAGTTTTGCGACCAGCTAGAAAGAGATCTATTACTTACTAGGTACTTAACGTATCGACTCTAGATTGTTTTATTATTAACGAACTTAGAAGACAGTGCAATGAATGCATGTGAGTTTCCGAAGCCTCTAATATGCACTGAGGGTGGCAAACGAAGGGGTTTTTCTGGCAAAGAACTACATAACCCGCTTTCCCTACGAAGTCGGATTACTGATGGAGATCTGTCCCCTGCCTTGATGCCAAAATTAGGTTTTGGCTTATTACCCATATTTCAGTTTGACATTTGGGCATGTACGACATGTTTCTAGCGATTGACTACCTCCGTGGCGCCGTGGTACGCGCGGTGTATTTACAAAACGGAGGTCCTGGGTTCGATCCCCGGCTGAGCCTTTTGAGATTTTCTTAATTGGTCCAGGTCTAGCTGGTGGGAGCCGGCCGTGGCTAGTTACCACCATACCCACAAAGACGTACCGCCAAGCGATTTGGCGTTCCGGTACGATGTCGTGTAGAAACCGAAAAGGGGTGTTGATTTTCATTCTCCTCCTAACAAGTGAGCCCGCTTCCATCTTAGACTGCATCATCACTTACCATCAGGTGAGATTGTAGTCAAGGGCTAACTTGTAAAGAATAAAAAAAAAGATTGTACTGCAAGTTTATATAGGTTCTCTATAAGCGATGGTTTCCCACTTAAGGTCAATCTGTAAATTAGTAAATAGGTCATCATTCAGAGCATTTTTATTAGCTAACTGCAGGCTAGGCCTCTCTCCTGATACGAGGACTTGAGCAGAGTTTCTGTGACGAGGCTTTGTGAATTTATGCTGATATTTATTACTACTACTCTAGTTGGTACTTTGTATATCTTCTTTTTCATTTGCAGTATCGGAGGTTAGCAATCATTAAGGCTAATTTGACTTTTTTCACTGCTGCCCGAAATAGTGATCTGATACACATATTGAATCAATGGCATTAGTTTTTTTATTTCCTGAGCCAAAATGACCTTCTTTACCCTTTACCATTCCCTGGATAATATATGTTATTAATAAAACTACAAATAAACATATAAAAACAATCATTTATGTCTTACACTAAAATCACAACTCAGTTTTAGTCTTATGGAACTCTTTGAAAGCTTTCACAGCCTTGAAGACGTCTTTGGCGAATACTTGAGGTAGCTCGAAGGCCACGAAGTGTCCCCCGTCATCCAGCACTGAGACTCCGAGCAGGTTGGTGAACTTGGAGCTCAGCATGCTGGGCGGTTGGTAGAACAGTTCGTTCTTGGCTTGCAGGGCCCAGGTCGGCACTACAGTGGTGTACCTGGGTAAAGAAAATATTATTTGATTTTGTTCTTTATGTCCTAGTAACCTGTGTTAAGAAAATATGATCGGTTTTTAGTGTCCTAATAGACCTCTGTATCGTCCCATCGCAACAAATACTTACGATATTTTCGATTTCACCGCTATTGGTCACTAGTTTTACATAACGGATTGAAGAACATGTACCTACCAAGTTTTACATATACCTTATTCATCTTTGACGGAGCCTAGAAAATGTTTGCCATGAAGTTAAGTGTTTAGTTTCTGCGGTCATTATTTCTTATTTATCGTAGGTATTGTCTCGAAAAAAATATTTAACGATCTGTTTATTCCTTGTCACCATAAAATAAGCTCGGCATCTTATAGCATTTTTTTTTTTTATTCTTTACAAGTTAGCCCTTGACTACAATCTCACCTGATGGTAAGTGATGATGCAGTCTAAGATGGAAGCGGGCTAACTTGTTAGGAGGAGGATGAAAATCCACACCCCTTTCGGTTTCTACACGGCATCGTACCGGAACGCTAAATCGCTTGGCGGTACGTCTTTGTCGGTAGGGTGGTAACTAGCCACGGCTGAAGCCTCCCACCAGCCTGACCTGGACAAATTAAGAAAATCTCAATCTGCCCAGCCGGGGATCGAACCCAGGACCTCCGTTTTGTAAATCCACTGCGCATACCACTGCGCCACGGAGGCCTTCAAAAATTATTTTTAGGTTGCATTAGAGCAACGTCGTAAATTTAAGCTACATATTCCTAAGGAGACAAGCTTCATTTTGTAGTGTCATCATCATCATCATTATCAACCCTTAACCGGCTCACTGCTGAGCTCGAGTCTCCTCTAAATGAGAGGGGTTAGGCCAAAAGTCCACCACGCTAGCCCAATTTGGCTAGGCAAATTGGCAAACTTCACACACGCAGATAATTAAGGAAATTCTCAGGCATGCAAGTTTCCTCACGATGTTTTTCCTTCACCGTTTGAGACACGTGATATTTAATTTCTTAAAATTTTGTAATGTACGAGTAGTAGACCGATAAAATTGTTTGAAAATAGTTAAAGTAAAAAAACACACATAAGCCAACTTCCACATAAATACGCGTAAACAATCATAGTCGTAACTTACGAATCTATTCCTAACGCTCGAGTCTTGTTGCTCATATTCTCGGCATACAGTCTCATGGAGGTGGTGATGGAGTTGGTGCTCCAGTAGACCATGAGGTTGTCGATCAGCTGGTCCTTGGAGAAGCGGTACCCCAGACCGCCGTCTACCTGGTACCGGTGCTCCAGCCGCGTCCAGGTCGAGAACTTCTCCAGTATGTAGGCCAGGAGACCGCCTGGAGAGTCTGAGAGACCCACTCCTGTAAAACGCAAAGGTATGTTTTGCTAAGTATTACATCTTTCTTTGATCACCGAGCTAAGTTAATAACAACGGTGATATCTATATAAATTATTAGTATGCTAATAGTAAAGCAATTTTGTAGAAGTAACAGGGTCTCTGCGATCATTACTTTCAGAGCTACAGGGATTTAAAGGGTGAATTTTGCGGCGCTGCCGCGGATCGCTTCAAAACGCTGCTACATACTAAATAGTACGAAGGAATGACGTCGTCGCTGAAAGAAACCCATACGGGTTTTCAAACAAAATTACAAATATCTTCGTTATTTGCGTGTTTATATTAAATGTTACATGAACTGCTCGCAAATTATAAGCAGCACCGTATAGTACGAGATTCGGCATTATTAACATACCCTCATCTGTTATTAAATTGGTATAAGAAATAAATTATGGAAAATATTTACAGTACAGTACAGCTTTTTTTATTCTTCATTTAACTGCAACTTATAAAAGGAAAATATTTCGTTGCCTTTGATTTGTTCATGGTTTCCTAGATTTTGTATGAAAAATGTGTTTGGTGAATTTAGCTAGGCAATCTATTTGCAATGTGTCACTGAACACATTATCTATCATTTATTTCATACTCATAGGGTATATTTATGTCTGGATCTTAGACCAGTAGTAAAGTTTAACGGCTACTTCAGTGTGTGCTCACAACTACACAACTTCGTTTCTCTTGCTTCTTTCCGTCAAAGCACAGCGCCGCCGAAAACAGTTACATTCTAACAAGGTTGACATCTTTTTTTTTTTTTATTCTTTACAAGTTAGCCCTTGACTACAATCTCACCTGATGGTAAGTGATGATGCAGTCTAAGATGGAAGTGGGCTAACTTGTTAGGAGAAGGATGAAAATCCACACCCCTTTCGGTTTCTACACGGCATCGTACCGGAACGCTAAATCGCCCCTTCGGCGTTTGTTCTTCTAAAGATGTAAACCACAGAACATGGAAAACGTTAAAAGAAAAAGGAAAAATCTGGCTGAGTTTCTTGTGGGCTCTTCTCGGACTTAGGCGCAATTGGAACCCCGTAACTTTAATTTTAAGTTTTCAATTAATTACTATCACCATTATCTTATAATATTACTAGCGGACGCCCGCGACTTCGTCCGCGTAAAAATCGATGTCAACTTTCAACCCCTATTTCACATTCTATTTTGCAAGTTTTTTAACTTATACCTAATAAATAGTCTACTTATCATTTTACATTTACAAATGTACCTAGAAAAATTAAGGACTTTCCGTACAAACTTTCTACCCCTACTTCACCCATTTCTGATTTTGTTTTCGCGACAAAAAGTATCCTGTTATCCTTCTACGTATTATGGTCTCAAATCGTCTTAAGTATCATTTGAATTCATAGAAAATAGGCTTCAGTATCGATCTCCTACCTCTACCCTACTCCTACCCTACCCGTACCCTATAATGTAGCGATAATGTAGCATTCTACTGGTGAAAGAATTTTTGAAATCGGACCAGTAGTTCCGAAGATTACCCCATTTAAAAAATGTGACAAACTTACAAACTTTACATCTTTATAATATTAGTATAGATTACCTGACGTTTCGATAGTGCTATTGAAACAAATGACTATTGTCTACTGACTTTAGTGTTAACGGTTATAATTCCCACTTTCAAGGTAAAAATTAGTATCAATTTTCTAGGCGCAGGAGATCAAAATCCAGAAGTTTAGTAGTTCACCTTACCAACAGTATCAGGCTTCGTCGCTTGCAAGTGAAGGTAAGCGAACTCCTCCATGAGGTAGGCGAAGTACTTGGACAGCGGGTACATTCTATCGGCCAGGTGCGGCTCCACCACCAGCGAAGGGAAGACAGCTCCGACCGCGGTCTTGATGGCTGTCCAACCATTCTGTGATAAGTTTATGGTTATATTAGCTAGTGCAACTGATATCTGCTTTGAACGCTTACTTATAAATCATGACTTGCACAGCGAACGCCTGTGTAGGCAGACCTTCGGCATTTTGTATTGTAAAACTTGCTCCTACTATAGGTACCTGTAGTATATAGGACCACAACAAGGAGGACAAAATTCAGTGTTATTACCGGATGTTGTCAATATTCTGACAGCCGGATGCAGTCAATGTCAATATACCAACTATTGAAGTAAGATAAATACAAGCCTCTCGTGACGGTGGGGCTCATTCTAGTTTTGCAGCTTAGTACCCTATTATAGCAACCCTATTGCTATAATAGGGTACTAAGAAAATACAGTATTCAATTAAGTGAAAGTTATAAATTGAGAAATGAGGAGATCCGCAGAAGAACCAAAGTCACCGACATAGCTCAACGAGTCGCGAAGCTGAAGTGGCAATGGGCGGGGCACATAGTTCGAGGAGCCGATGGACGTTGGGGTCCCAAAGTGCTGGCGACCCCGCACTAGTAAGCGCAGTGTTGGCCGACCTTCCACCAGGTGGACTGACGACATCAAGCGAGTCGCAGGGATTCAGATGCAGGTGGCTCAGTATCGTGATGTTTGGAAGTCCCTACAAAAGGCCTATGTCCTGCAGTGGACGTCCATCGGCTGATATGATGATGATGAATAAATTGAGTGATCAAATTAGTGATTAAGTAAATCACGAGTGTGTGCATGTACATTACAATACCCTACTGGGTAATGAAATACTGACTCTTTCTCCAAAATCAAAAACAATATCAATTTATTTCAAGTAGGTTTAGTACAAGCATTTTTGAAATGTCAAGGTTGACTATTTGTAAAGTCTACCACCGATTCCAAAGGCACGTTCTGCTGAGAAGAGCCACAACGCGACAGTTGCTTTTTTGAAAAATCACGGTAATATTATAATTTACAATTGTTAACATCATTACAATTTCTTATAGTTTTACTTCCTGCGTGAAGGCAGAAGCTGATCCAATAGCCTCCAAGCACCTTTATCATTAAGAAACTCATCAATTGTGTAGTAACATTGTCTAAGTAAATGTTTTTTTGCTTAAACTTACGCAGTGGCAGGTCCATAACTAGTATTATTAATCCTAGTATTTTTCAATGCAAATTTTCATTAACAGGGTGTAATTTTCCAAGAAAAGCCTTTCCTCGGAGAACACGTTAAGCTAGCGTTGCCAGTCGTTATATTAACTTTTAATAGTTATTGTTATTAACTTTTAAAACATTAACACGCTAAACCCACATTGGTATAGCGTGGTGGGCCTAAGCTCCATTTCCCCTCTTCCATGATGATGACATCACTTACACATTTTTGTTGCGTACCTGAACAATCAGCATGTTGGAATGGTATCCCAACACCTCGCTCTGAAACATGGTGGCCATGGAGTTGCAGATCAGGGCTCCCCAGTCCCCGCCCTGGATGTAATACTTCTTGTGGCCGAGCCTGTTCATCAGGTTTTTGAAGATCACGCCCATTTGGGGAGCTCCTAGACCGGGACGAACTGCGGCCTGTCAAATATAATTCATTTGATAAAGATTGTAAAGGCGTTTTAATTTTGGTTCAATATTGTTTTCTATTAGAGCCATGATAGCCCAGTGGATATGATCTCTGCCTCCGATTCCGGAGGGTGTGGGTTCGAATCCAGTCCGGGGTATGCACCTACAACTTTAGAGTTGTGTGCATTTTCAATTGCTTTGCTTTAATGGCATTGAAACGTTTACATTTATACTAAAATAACTTTAAATAGTTGAAAAATTAAAAAACACAAAGTTACAAATATTGGATTTAAGTCACGTGACAATTTTTTTCTTATTCCTGACAGCAAACCCTTTTATTTGATATCCATACCATGGGGGTGGATTTTAAACAGCTAGTCCGCCATCTTGGGGAGGCCGCCATATTGGATTTGTAATGACGTTTCTTAGCTAGTCATGTTTTTGTCATGTCAAAATAAAATATATATCTAAATATCAAAATAAATGAATTATTATATTGTCATCAAAGCTCAGAGCGTGTGCAAAATTTCATCCTAATCGAAGACCGGGAAGTGAGTCAATTAAAGATTCCTAGATTTTCTTACATACATAGTTACAAGTGAAACAAATATAAAACGTGTAATTAGAGTAGTGCGGCTAGGAGCTTATCTTTTGACCTGCTGATGAACAGATTTTGAAAATTATTTTACCAACAGAAATAAAGCTACGTTATATGTAAGTGCCATTGGTTTTATCCCCGTATGGAATAAACACTACACGGGTGAAGCCACGGGATATTCGCTAACTATATAAAAGATACGAATAACAACAAAAGATGCATTGTTTTATTGCAAGATAAACAAAAAAACAATGCAGCCTTAAACCATCAAAAACATCGTTTTTAATATTAATGTTTTATTGTTTTGACTGATAATGCCGTAAGTCGACTCCTAATAAAAATACCTATCGTCGATTTATAATACGTTATGCAATAGCATCTTACCTAATACCTAATAATATATATAATTATTTAAAAAAAAATACAACCGACTTCAAACTATAAGTAAAAAGAGAAAAATAACATTATAATATTTTCTACCTAACTGATCACTTTGAAAATGATGATGACGCGTGTTTATAAATAAAAAAAAAATATATACACGTATACACGAATTGATAATGTTATCTTATCTGTTTTTCGTGGGTTTTTAAAATCAAACTGCTTAAATATTATTTAAACAAACTGACATTTTGATACAACAGTTTGTTTGTTTCCGAAGTAGCTTATTACTCTGAAATTAACATATTCTTATTACCTACTTCTTCGGTATACTTATAATTCCCCACTTATTGTAATTACATTTAAATATCTTGCGTAGGTATACTCTACGCTTATACACATCCACACACATACTACGTTACTCTTTTACACATAATGTATTACACATATACAGAAGACCATACATATAGATAAACATATGGGTGTGAAGGTGAGGCTAGTACCAGTCAATCTCCCCAACTGCCAGACTCACCTGCTCTCTGCACCCTGCAGATGGACCGACGAGGCTCTTTCGATCGACGAAGGGCAGTGTATCTGCTCCCACAGGCTAGAGTATTAGATCGCAAAGGTAGGTGTCGGGCAGCATTCGCAGAAGTTTAGCTCTGTGGTGACAACCCGCTTACCCAGCGTGGTCAGTATCGGGAAAAACCTTTGTAGATAATGGACCGAACAAAGTAGAGAAGCACAGGTAGCTATTTGATGTGTACATGGCTAATAATTCTCCTTCATTTTCTATTTATGGTAAAAGGTAGATACGAAAAAAAAATGCAATTCGTAGGCATATAATCAAAGATATTTCAAACATCAGTTAACCCCTTAATAGTTGAATTAAACTGTTAGGAACTCACGTCAGAAAATCCATATCCAGGCAAGCTTGGAATAATAACTTCGAAAACAAAGTCGTAACCTTCAGTTTTCTTTGTCAACAATGGAATGGCTTCATAGAACTCGCGTACGGAACCCGGCCAGCCGTGTAACAGGAGAAGTGGTACAATCGTTACACCGGCGGGTACCTGAGGAAAAGAGGTAATAGTGTGTTTAAAAAATAATTAATATTACCAGCTTTGTATCCTATAGCTAGAAAAATTTGCTCCACCAACAGGAGATTTTTGTTTAACACCAAATTGCTAGAGTATGTACCTAACTAGATATTCATCTTGAGATTGACTTAATAAAAAAGCTTAAAGCCGGATTTACATTTGTCTGACGTACTGTGACGCATCAGACCAGAATCGGTTTCATACATTTTGCATGACACGTCACAACACGTCAGGCAAATGTAAATCCACCTTTAACCTAGCAAGACACACCTTGAATACGTACGTCTTACGATGCGTTGCCTTGCATTTGTCTATGAGGTGCATTCATTAGGCAGGTGTCAAGCGTAGTCATTGTAACCATATCTTTAAAACCAGCAGACGCCACGTGGTTGTACCCGCGTGGTTCCCGTTCCAGTTAGGAATACGGGGATAAAATATAGCCTACAGCACTTGGAGATAGTGCAGCTTCCCAACAGTGAAAGAGTTTTTCAAATCGGTTCAGTAGTTCCAGAGCGTATTCAAAAAGTACAAACAAACAATCGAATCTTTCCTCTTTATAATATTAGTATAGATTAGAATACATAAATAATCATGACGGAAGACCTTCTCGGTAGACACAAAAACTTAATTGATGGAACAAAAAGAATATAACTATATTAAATAACAATAATAATAATTTGTTATCCTACGTAAACTTTTGCTTCACCAGCATAAGCGTTGTACTCTGCTTAGGCAAAAACCCTGAATGATCACATACCTGAGGCTTCACCCTTATGAAGTGTATATCCAGCCCCTGTATGTTCGTCTTGAACTGCGGGAACTTGTTGAAGAACTTCTCCCTGTCCTGGAACTGGTACTGTTCCGCCCAGTACTGCACCCAGGGCTGCAGCTGCTTGGAGTTGAAGCCGTACTCGAAGCCGACGCCTTCCAGAGGGGCGATGATATCGCGGTGGTTTTTCAGACGTTCTTTCAGATCGCGGATCATCTGGGAACAGTTAAATCTATCAATTAGTTATTTGTAGATATCTATAAGTATCTGCTAGTACTTATAGATATTAGATATCTACTAATTACTAGCAAATGCCCCGCGGTTTCACCCGCGTAGCTCTCGTTTCCGCATATTACAAGTTCCTCGATTACAGGTGGATTGGCACCGCCTTCAAACTGATCAGAAGGTCATAGGTAAGATGTTATTTATTGCTTTTTAGTTTAGGTTATTTTTGAGTTGGAAGTCGGTTGAATTTTTTTTTATTAAAATTTTTATCTTTATATAACATTGACGACATTTCAAAGCTTTGCTTTAATAAAGATAGTTTTATTCTTTGTACAAGTAATATGGAAGTATAGTTTCTCTGAACTAATAATAATTTTGAAAACTTGTTAATAAAAAAAACTATACAATATTGAGATTATAGAGAAAGTAAACTTACCTCTTGAGAAAATCTAACTTCGAATGACCTTATGCTTGCATCCGTTTTGCCCTTCAGATCTTGTGGTCCCCACCACTCGTTGGGGTCCAGTTGAGGGGGCGAGCCTGGTACTTGCGAAGTAAGGACGAACCATGCTGCTGCGCCGACCAGAGCCAGACCTGCTAGGAAGATTAACTTGGCCATCTAAAATAAAAGTAGTCATTACCATTATTAGCGTAAGACCCTCTGTAAGATTTTTTTTTTTTTTTTTATATTTTGACAAGTTGACTGCTATCACACCAGTAGCGCTAGCCATGCTGCAAAGTGAGTTGTTCGTTCACAATCTGGTGATAATGTCTGTAAACGATCACTATCACAGCCAGTTTCTTCATGTAAAGCTAAAGTAACGGTAAAAGTAGTAAGTAGTAAAGAAGACTTTATTTTTCCGTGATTAAGACCGTCACTTTTGCTTTATGACGTTACTTTGACTGTTACTTACGATGAAGAAACTGGGGCTCAGACGTTTATCGTTACTTGGACCCACGATTAGCCTTTCCCAGGTAAGGTAAAGTGGTATTATTCCAATGACTTTCCAAGTTCGACCTGCTACTGAGGATGTCGTACTTATGAGAAAAAACCAAACACAAGCTCGACGCAGGACTCGAACTTAGACCTTCATGATTCACGCTAACGAGCAGATTTACATGATTACCATAAATAATACTTTACCTCGTTATACCTAAGTATATAATTTCTCAAAGGCTTTTTATAGATATGACGTACATGTATAGGTAGGTATATCCCTTAATAACATTTTAGTTGTTACAACGTAAGTAGGTAGTATGTTATTAAAATTAATGTTTGATACGACTTTTGGAAGATCACTTAATTTTTCCGCTAATTATGAAAAATTTTTAGGTTTATAAAAATAAGTTAAATTTTAAAAACGTTTTATTCATCATTAAGTAATGACACACGTGAATGATACCTACTCATTCTCTAATAATATGTCGAAAAGAAATACAAAAATATACATTTTATAGACTGAGTCTTTGTTTGCTCACAAACAACAACTAACAAAGTCTCCATGGCCCGAACCCCATAGTTTTTAAAGTGTTTTCAGATATCATGGGTATGGTGACAGTCGCCTGTAAGACGTTCATAGGACGTACCCACTATTATCGTGAATCGCCGCAAACTTTCAAAAGAGTAAAACGAACTGTCACCCGCACCATCCTACATGAAACGAACTGTAATGTTCTTAGGTAAGTACGGTGCGAGTATGGGGTTATAAACAGCTAACATAAAATGAAGAAAATCAGTCTATAAATTATTATTATAGTACAAGATCGAGCATAAGAAATATATACCCTCATCTGGTATTTATTTGCGAGAAGGTAAATGATGGAAAATATTCACATTGACACATTGCAAATAGGGTATACTATCCGGCTTATGAAAATTGCGGCTGGGTTGTATTAAATGATTGATTTTTTTATTACATTTATTTGATCTACTTCCCTCATTGGTTAATTTAAAAATGCGCACTACTTAAAATAATATAGAAGTAGAATTAAACACGTAAAGGTTGCCTGCTTTCACATTGCAACTGTCGGGTTGCCAGATATAAACAGTTGTGTAATGTTATTTATATACCCCCATCACTTATATAATAATATGTCAAATAGAAGCTTATTTTAGGGTTAATTTAACTGTATTTAGTTTTCTGTGATCTAGTTCACGGTTTTCTTGGGGAACCTATTTGCAGTGAGTTCCTGTGAGTATTATCATTCATTTTTTTCTGATCACTAATAAATAACGGATGAGGGTATTATATTTCTAATGTCGGCTCTTAGACCATGACAACATACAAGTTGCATGCGTCAAGGATAATTTGCCACAGAATACCTACCTACATAATTTGCGTCGTCAGGTTATGTTTAACTTTGCATAATTACACTATTTGCACAAATCTGTTAGAGATCTCTGTTTGCAGATGTAGAGATATTTTTGAGATAACCTTTTTTACTCCGATTTTCGTTAGTTCTTTCTGTAGGACGTTTACACCAGTTCTTTGTCCTTTGCTCTCGAGTCCCGTAACGAAAGGGCCGTTCACTAATTCTGAGTAAACTTAAAATGTTTTATATATCCTCAAAAGATTTAAGAAGTAAGAAAGAACACCAATGTGGATTCACATTTTTTACCAGAACTATTAATTAACAAATTACATTAAAATTTAAATAGCTACTATATAAACAAATTTTCCGTCTGACTATAACGGCTCATACAAATGCCAGTGGACGGACGGACAGTGTAATAGCTGGTAATAGAGTCCTGGTTTAGCCTTTGGGTATGGGTATTTGGGTATTTGGGTACCTAAAAATCAGGGTGTGGTGTAGATATCCCTTGGACTTGTAATAAATAATTTAGCACGCATTATGAAATAAGATAGCCGTAATAACCTGTGCATCCTATTCCGGAGCTTGTAGGTTCGAATTCGGTCCGGGGCATACACCTCCAACTTTTCAGTCATGTGTATTTTAAGAAATTAAATATCAAAGTTTCAAACGGTGAAGGAAAACATCGTTATTAAACCTGCATAACTGAGAATTTTCTTGATTCTCTACATGTATGAAGTCTGCCAATCCACATTGGGCCAGCGTGGTAGATTATTAGCCTAACTCCGCTCATTCTGAGAAAAGATTCGAGCTCAGCAGTGAGCAGCCGAAGGTTAATGATGATGAAATAAGAAATTGTGGAATATTCTATTCAGCTTGCTTTTCTTTTACCAGCCACAATGTGAGTAGAGGGTTAAGAAGTGAATTAACACGTAAACAACATCATTGCTTCACATCTGACGATTAGCTTAGCAAATTCTTTCATGGTATACAAAAAGTTGTAAATTAATTGACAATAATCAATTAGCGTTGATGTTTCCTCGTTATGTTAAATGCACCTTTACGTCTTTATTGACAGAATTAATTTGTGATAAATGGGCATTATCAGTTATCACATAATACATAATAGTAAATAACAAAAAATAATTACTAAATACCTATTAGGTAATTACAAATTAACAAGATTGAATAGATCAAATGAATAAAATCACGTCCACATTGCAGAACACTTTTATTTACTTACTTTTTTATAATTTCTAGTTTCGCCATAAGAATAGATTGTTGACTTACTACATGACTAACGGATGGAATGGAAGCGGGCTAACTTGTTAGGAGGAAGATGAAAATCCACACCCCTCTCGGTTTCTACACGGCATCGTACTGGAACGATAAATCGCTTGGCGGTACGTCTTTGCCGGTAGGGTGGTAAGCATCCCACCAGCCAGACCTGGACCAATCAAGAAAATCTCAATCGGCCCAGCCACGGAGGCCGTCAGATAATGTGTAAATAGTTCGAAGAAATTTTTTCGGCACTGCATAGATCATTTAATTAATTTTCTTTTGTTGTAGACAATTTTTTTAGCTGCATAACGCAATAAATGTCGAACCATGTCTACTGTCAACAGGGCAGTTTCAAACTCTCTCGCACCGGCACCGATTATTAAGATGATCCGAGGATCTTGATACAAATATCCGGCACATCTACACTAATATTATAAAGCTGAAGAGTTTGTTTGGGTGAACGCGCTAATCCCAGGAACTACTGGTCCGATTTGAAAAACTCTTTCAGTGTTAGATAGCCCATTTATCGAGGAAACCTATAGGCAATATATTATCCCCGTATTCCTACGTGAACGAGAACCACGAGGGTGAAACCGCGTATTGTCAGCTAGTCACCAATATTAGTGTGCGGTTGTGGGCGACAATTGGCGTATGTTTTCTTTTGTTTCCCGTGTCGTTCGTACAAATTTGTCTTTAATTTGTTGCACAATCAGTTTGCCCTTGAACTTGACCGCGGTAGGTAACTTATCTACTTCCATTAGTGATATGAGATAACGGGTGTTATTTTACGTAATTATATTCGTACGCCCGAGACTTGGTTGCGAGAAAAGTTAGTTCCGTTTCATATTTTAACGCCATTACATTTTAGGTTTTTACAATACTCAATTACCGTGAACGAAGAATCTAACTTAAATTATCCAATTTCCTGTCAAAATCATTTTATAACGTACTTGATTAAATTTTTTAAAAATCTTAATAAAAGCACCTAGGTACCTCAATAACCAGCTAGATTTTTGCAGCAACGAATCCAATCAGTAGGATAGTGGTAGAAATGTTATTTAAAATTGTAAACTTATTATTTATTTATTTACTATTCCTATTTTATTTAAAAATATTTGTAAAATTTCAAAGTGTGGTCGAGTAATTTTTTTCACAGATATCAAATAAATAGTAGGTACTTTGTACGCGATTGTACCGAACCTACCTAACTACCACCAGAAAGTGTTTTTATCATAGATACCATCTATAATGTCAAAGGTTTTTATTTATCGTGCATAGTTTTATTTACAGACCGCTTAGTATAATATTAGTAAATAAAAAATATTTTAACATAAAAAATAATACCTACAATTAATGAATAATGTATTTTTTTGTCCACTATACATTCAAAGTCATGTTTGGCAAATGTCTGAATACAAGGTCAATCTGGTATTACAGGCTACAAGGCTGCTGACTAACGATCTCATACCAGTACCACCATCATATGTTATCAAGACGCACGGTAGTGCGTCAGCCAAATTAGAGAAAACGGTTGAAAACAAAGCGACAAGTATCATTTGATGCCACTTTTGTCCACTTACCTCAAAATCTATGAGCTTCAGTAACTGGCAAACATTAGTTATATTATACAGTGATTTTTATTAATTGAATATGAAACACGGCTTGCAAGAATCAGCTCATGACTAAGGGCCCCTATGGGTTTGAAACTAGCCGGGCATACTCCGACCTTAAATCACGTGAGTTTTAGCCGTGTTTCTTAATCAAATAATATGAATAACACTCACGATAGTTTAAATTAGTATTAATAAGTTGACGGCCGCGTGGTGCAGTGGGTAGTGACCCTGCTTTCTGCATCCACGGCCGTGGGTTCGATTCCCACAACTGGAAAATATTTGTGTGATGAGCATGGGTGTTTTCCAGTGTCTGTGTGTATTTATACATTATATATATGTAGTATATAATTGTATATTAATATTATAATATCAACTATCTTAGCACCCATAACACAAGCTACTCTGTATGCTTACTTTGGGGCTAGATAGTGATGTGTATTGTTTCAGTATATATTTATATTTATATTATTTATTTAATTCTAAAACAGTGATTCAGGAAATAGATTTTACTCTGGATTAACACATAAATGCTACTTTTCATCCTGGAAAAATCCATGCGGTCGAAGTCGCAGGTAAAATAAGGGTTGAAAGTTTGCAGGCGTCCGCTTGTAATATCATAACGGAATAAAGTTTGAAATTGCGAGGTTGTAGGGGTGATTAATCTCTAGATCTACTAAACCGATTTCAAATTCTAATACATTTTTGTGAGTAGGTACCATAGAGTAAGTATAAGTATTATAAACTACGCGGGTGAAAACTCGGAACATCGGCAAGATATTATTAAAATAATCCGCTTCCGCGTTCAAAAAACATGAATGTAATGTGTATATTAAATATCTACAGTACTCAGTAGGTACTAAAGCGAAAAGTTACATCGTAAGCCCAATACGTGCTCATCGGTTAGGTTCCTATATGGCACATCATTCATCCAAATAATATAAAGCATTAACCAATAACCATCGCGTCTGATAGGCAACAACAAAATTGCTTATCAAAAGAAGACCCGGCATTTGTACCACAAACAACCGCATATTGACAATGTGAACAAACTCACTTTACGACGGCTAGTGTAATCTCATAACGTTATAAAAATGAAAAAGCACAAGTCATTTAAATTAAATAAATAGAAAACTCACCGCAAATATAAAAAAAAAACTAAACTAAAAGTACACAACACAATAATACGTTGCGCGCGCGCCGTACAGTGTACAATGCATGAATACAATAATCAATGTATGTAACAGAACAGAAGTCAGAACTGATATTAAATTACTATTGCATTGCATGGAATGACGTGAAGTTGCTGCCGTCAGGGACTCTAGCACGAGATTGTTTAGTCACCGTTCATTGGTTTACGCTTATCGGAATTCAGAATACTCTACATAGAAACACATTATAGAGTGGCGAGTAGCTTAGTGGATTAATCTAAACGTGGGCAAAGTCTTATCAGAGAAGCTCTTTTTTTAATTGCAGTTCTGCTAGTCTATTCTGTAACCATATTTTTATAACTCGCAAGTGCGAGTTTCGAATTCACCTCTATCTCTCTCTGTTTAACACGATACTTAGAATGAGAAAGATAGCGGTGAGTTCGAAACTCGCACTTGCGAGTTATACAAAATATCGTTAGAGCCGTGCTGTCCCGAAAAATCTCATATAGGCGATGTGTTTGCCGTCACATGTCAATGAGTCAGCTTTTCCTAGTACATTTTTAATAAAACCAAAGAACCAAATTTACTTTTTTCAAATTTCAGAACTCCACGTTAGGTTTGTCTGTTTGTAGTGACTCTACCGGTAGAGGTCTTCTTTGTTCTTTTCCCACTTGATCACGATGCTGGCCGTTATGTGTAGGTCCCCACTGGAGCCAACCAGCCGAGCTGGTTCCAGAAGCTTAGCAGGCTACGTTGTACAATAGGTCTTAAGACCCCTGAAAATTTCTGCACCTTCATACCTAATTTATAATCTAAATAATTTATAATCATTATCTATACTTATAATAAATCTGTAGAGGGGTCAATTCTGTACATGAAATATATATCCAAAATAACCATCAGGAGGTGATTAGTGATCGATACCGATGCCAAAAATGCAATCAGTAAAATTTTATCTGTATGTTCGTTATAAAACAAAAACTACTCTACGAATTTTAACTAAACTTAGTACAATTATTCTTCATACTCCTGGGCAGATAATAGTATACTTTTCATCACGCTACGATCAATAGGAGCAGAGCAGTGAAGGGAAATGTAGGGAAAACGGGAGAAATTACTCCATTTTTACAGCGATACTACTGTAAGGGCTGGATTAAAGAGGTCTCAGGGCGGGCGAAGTCGCGGACGTCCGCCAGTCTATACTAATATTATAAAGCTGAACTACTAATTAGGTGAGTGGGAATCACGCAGGTGAAACCTGCGACGTCAGCTAGCTATAAATATGGGAGTTCTGTTTTTCGAAAGACTATTAAATTATGTTGGGTCACTTGTTTATTGGCTCGATGATTTTCAGAGGGACTATTACACAGTAGCACAGAAGTAAATAGAATACGTAAGTAACAGAGGTTTGTACGTTTTACATTGTCACTTTATTGAATGAGTAGGTACCCCATGGTTGAACTTATATCACTAGTATCATACAATATTATAAAGAGGAAAATTCGTGTGTATGTATGTGTATTCCTCCTTCACGCTAGAACTGATTTGTATGTAATGTTGGTAATTTTTATGGTGGCTTAACGCAGACTACTTTTAATTCCGGAAAAATCTATGTTGAATTTGTGAAAAACGATGATAAATCCACAGCGTCAAATTCGTTTTTTTCATCGCATAAAGTTTGTAGGTACTCGATTCTAAAATACCTACCTATGTTGGTACCTACCGAGCTTGTGAAGTTTTCTATCTCGTACTAAGGTTGCAGGAAGTACGAGTATTAGGTATAACAATGTACCTTTTTTTTCTGTTCATCTCCTTCCAGCCTTCCTGGTACCGCCGTATACGTGCATTACTTCAGGAAGGAGGTAGTCTATCACGCTTCAAGGTAAAAGATAACCTAGGTAAGACAGTGCGTACGTTAATAACTTACAAATGGGTGGATTGAATGTGGGTTACTTTCAAAATGACTTCACCCACTTTTTCAAGCGGTGGTTTTTCAAAATATTTTATTTTGAAAATTTTATAAGTAGCTAAAATTGTAAGAGCGACATCTATCGTATGACTATTGCATTGCTAGGCTTGTTTCGTGGCCAACTTCAGAGTGTTGTGATTAGCGCTAGCTAGTTAACCCTCGTTCTCATAGGTGGCGCTACTCGTATATTAAATAGTACAAGAATTTATAATGATAATTAAATAATTGTAGTAGCGACATCTATCAGGTGACTACTGCATTGCTAGTTTGATTTGTCGTTTACACGGAATACTACACGATGACAAATTTATTACAACGTAAAATCTTTTTTTTTTCATTCACAATGAGGATTTTTACAAGCCCCCGACGCAAAAGAGGTGTTACAAGTTTGACGTAGATGTCTGTCTGTGTGTGTGTCTGTCTGTGTGTGTGTCTGTCTGTGGCATCGTAGCTCTCAACAGATGGAACAATTTCTATGTACTTTGTTTTTAATTTTTTTCATTTGTAAATCAGTAAGTAACTAGGTATGTACCTATTTTTTTTAATCCAACTTACATATTGCAACATCATTTAACCTTTTCTTTAATAAAAGAAAGAATTTCTGAAATAAAAGTCGTTATTTAAGATAATTTTAGGACTTTGGGGCTTTTAAAAAATAACTATTTTAACTAAGAATAAAAAATAGGTATGATAAAATACGCTTTTTGGAATTACTGGACTTAAATTACGCCAGCGTAATAGCGAAGTGTGAGCGAGGCGATGACTCAGCGATTACTATACAATACTCACTATATAATACTTGTTGCTCACTATAAAATAAGTGTTTAATATGTAAAATTTTACTGAGGAAAGACGTGTGTATACGGTTAACTACCGCTTTATCAAAAAATATAAAAAATAAGGTATGTCGGCGCTGACCACTCAAGCTCTACCACAGAAGTCATTGAAGTCGAGGAGCGTAGACAGAGAACCTCAGAACATCCACATCGATCGCACATATTATATTAATATTTGAGAATTTAATAGTTATTATCTTATTATTGATACTTGGACAGGAATGTAATTAATTAATAATTACTTTATCTGTATCCAACTTTAGTTTAGCCTCTCTAGTTTTTGGTGAAAGGTTGGTATACCGATTTTTACAATGTAGCCAATATACGCAGGTTTTATGTAACTTTCCTTGTAGCTTGCGTAGAAATTGGAATCATTATTAAGAGAATTTTGTATGTGTGTTCTTTATTTGCAAAATGTGAGCTATAGAAACCTCAGTAAAGTTATAGACATTCCTTTCAGTAGTTTCTCTACATTAAATTACCTGACAGGTAAAATAAAATGAGGTATTACAATGAACTAATAATTGTAGATACACTTTTATGAGTTGTAAATTGCTGGTGTCGATATAACTGATAACTGGTAAGGGAGTCGCTGTAAATGACAACGGTGGACAACAATAATACCATCAAAATCAAACAAAAAATGTATTTTGTGATATAAAACAATCAAACAATAAGTGTAAGGTGTTACGTGACATAATGTAACATGTTACATAGCGAACATTCGGCGAGGTACGATGACGAGCTGCTAGTTGATCAGATTTGGTAGTCTTCTTACTCCCGTATGACGATTTGCTCTGGATGTGGTAGCAAAGTGTTCAGAATGCAAGTGTCTTTGACAGTTGCATTGGTGTGAAATTAAAGGAGTACCACCAAAAACTTTATGAAAATAATATCATCTGCTTGTGACTACGCATCGGTTTTTTGGTAATGGATTTCGATCAGTGTTGTCAGATATTTTTGCCAAGTCGTGATTTAGGAACTTTTTGAGCGAAAAAAGAGGGATTCTTTCGTATAAAGCGGGATATCTTTAATATACTTAATCAAAAGTTTTTGAATATTTATCTTTGTATTTAAGTTCAAATTAACATGGCAATGTATAGTAAAAATATCCATAGAAGATATTTTTTTATTAAAAATATTAAATTAAATGTCTAATTCGTCTTCTGAATTAAAAAAAAATTAAAGAAAAAAAAAACAGAAATTAAAATCAATAATGCGTGGGCAGGCCGCCAGTCCACATTAGTTGTCTGTGCCACCCGCCCGCGCTCTCAGTAGGTACGCTGCACTCACGGTCGAGACACAGTAGATATATTACAAGCAGTAGTTGGACTTCATACTAAAGGTCGAAACGCGAGCTATACCTACGCAGCTCGTACGTGGGGTGATCGTGGGGTGAAGACCGTTGCGACTGTGCCGCGGTGACGAACGCAGTGTATTGGATTTTTTAATTATGACGACTAGGAAAAAAGTTATTATTTTTATAAAGTTTGATTAATATTTTGTATTCTAAAGGCATAATTTAATAAATATATATATAAATAAATGCTTAAATGATAAAATTGTGTAAATAGGTAAATGACGTAAACGTTAATATAATATTATTAAATAATTATTTATTAACTTCTTCATTTAGGTTGTTTTCTTTGATTATTATGTAATACATAGATTTAAATCTTATGACATGTATGTTTTGTATATTTACATGTTTTGTATACCTGTATTTTAAGGTAATAAAGAAGTTACGTAAAGAAGTTGTTTGAATTTAACAACATTATTGTGTTGCTCATACTTTAATGTATTTGAATAAAAAAAGTAAAGAGCCAGCTGATATCAATATACCTATCCAGATTTTTTTATTAAACTACTAGCGAACCCGGTCAATCTCAATTTGTTTTTTGTAGTTCCTTCCCTACATGCCAAGTCAGGGTCAATTTTTTATCGTCTATTCTATAGTGTGGGGGTATCGTTATCGGTATTTTTGTACATTACATAAGGGGTTAAAGTGCTAACATAATCTACGGAACCCTACACTGCGCGTGGCCCGACACGCACTTGACCGATTTTTTATTATTTGGTCACCTAGTGTGGTGGTAATAGATAGATGGCATCACCAAAATAAATATATGAAGGTCCTTCAAGATCATTGATTAGTATCAGCCTTATTTAAATCTACCAATCAAAAAACAACACGCATTTTATTGATCACTTCCTATTTTACTACAATTTACAAAGTATTTTATTTGTTTATTTAAAAAAAAGTATATTTACAATCACATAACTAAATGGAAACACAAAGTTGGCAAATGTAATTAAAATGCTGGAGACAGGCAGCCCTATCACATGTTTACGGAGCGCGCGGCTGTAGGTATTTATTTCAAAAATATGGCCGAGTTATTATACTGCTTGTAATATATCTACTGTGGTCGAGATATATGTCGAAAAGCGGGATTGAGCCTATCCCGCGCGGGACATTTAATTGTTTATTAAAAATCGGGACGTCCCGCCAAAATCGGGACGTCTGGCAACGCTGATTTCGATGTTGGGCGTTTCGCCCTGTATCACTCTAAAAGACTTAACAACGTGTTTCTGTTGTGTTGACGTTCTTTTACGTTCACACAAATGCGTTAGTGTTGTCAATTCACTGTTACATCGAAAGGCAAACACACTTCCCAGAATTAGAAGAACTACTTAATCCTACACGGCGTAACATGCTCACTGCAAATGTGTTACAACTCGTAACGTTAGTCAGTACCCACACCTTTAGAAGAAACCTCTAGGAAGTTTACAGTTCACATCGACCGGCCTCATCCTCATGAAACTTTATGAATGCCTTTACAGCTTTGAATACATCTTGAACGAAGAGATCAGGAAGTTCGAACGCAAGAAAATGGCCGCCGTCTCCAAGTTTTGAGACTTCTATAAGATAGGGGAATTTTTTCATGTTCGGCGGCTGGTAGAAAATCTTCTCGTTTTTGGCCTCACACTTCCAAGTAGGTGTCATACACGGGTACCTGGTTTTAAAAAGGAATTCGTGTAAATATATCACCTAAATATCATTATTCTTATTAACAAGCGGTGGTTCCAAAGTGAGGAACATTACGTGCTGTCTCAAGGACTATTTATTGACTTCTTTATCCGACACTTGACCAAATAGTGAATGGGCATCTTCTAGGTAAGCGCGTTCCAACTTGACCGCTTTGCTTTCCATCAGACTTAATTGTAGTAAAGCGCTAGTCTATTTTACAAAAAATAATAAAAAAGGAAAAACAACAAGTTAATGATCATAGCTCTTCGCTATAAGACCACAGACATGAGTGTCAGAACAATTATTATAAAGGTCGACTCAAATATTCCACATGGCGGCAATCTCGTGAGGAAGGTATTTTGATAAATTTTAGCTTCAACGAGAGCAATATTTACAATTATTTCACGGCGCACTGAACGATCGACTATCATTATATTTATGGTCTATTGGCAACAATATACATCTCATAATAATATGTCGGTCCCAGTAGAGCAAGGAAATCATTAAGGATACCGAACTAAAAACTTACGTATCAATTCCAAGCTTTCGATAGCTTATGCTAAATGTCTCCGCGTATATTCTGAGCGATGTGGTGATACTGTTGCTGACCCAGTATATCATGATGTTGTCAAGCAGTTGCTCCTTCGTAAACTTCTTCGACAGTCCCCCGTCCTCTAGGTTGCGGTTCTCTAAGTTGGTCCAAGTTGAGAACTTCTCTAGGAAGAGCGCGAGCAGGCCGATCGGGCAGTTTGACAGCATAGCACCTGTGGACACCAAACAGGTAAAGGTTTATATCGACATTGTCATCATTAATCCATATTTTAATAACTACTACAGCTCGACAGTGGAGTTTGGAATGCATTTCTATGTCTATCTGTTAGGCAGAGGTAGAGACGGATTCGAGACTCACATTGCCGAATCAAAAAATATTTTTTACAGAGTATCGTTGCAGATACATAATAAACATATTGGAGAATCTTCCATCTGAATTGTCTTTTATACTTATATTATAAATGTAGAGGGAAACCTCTGTATCTACTAATCTGATTTTGAAAATTCTTTTACTACTAAAAAGTCACCTAATTTGTAAGTGTATACGGATAGAAAACGGGGATAAACATAGCTGCTTTGGATATATTTAATACCCGCGGGGTGTCGACTAGTTATCAATAATTTAATTATAGTTAAAGAATTAATATTATCAGCCCACCCACCAGCATTGAAGCAGCGTGATGGGTGTAAGCCACCCGTCTCTTGTAAGAAAGCAGGCCTGGGCTGTTGCAACAGGAATGACAATGACTTACCTATAGTGTCAGGCTTCGTAGAATACTCGTGCAAGTAGGCAGTCTCTTCCACAAGCGCCGTGGAGACAGGGTCCAAGGGTGCCTGTAGAGACTGTATGGAGGCAAATACTCCGCCGAGGATGATTTGTATCTCAGAAGGATTGCTCTGTGTGTGACATTAATACATTTTAGTCAATATAACATGACTGTTCCTGTCATTGTGAGCCGTTACATCATTTTTAGGGTTAAGACCGTACAAATGTACTAAAACAAAACCCTTAACTCGTGTGTCCGGCGTCTGTCATAGTCAATTTCCTTCAAATCAACTTAAGCAATTAAGCACAGTGTGAATTAAGTAAATTGTTTGGTATATAATTATGTAGTAGGTATATAAATTATACCCTTAGGTATGGTTAAATTTTTATTTAATCTAAAATCATCTGCGCTATTGGTTTTACTAAGTTTGGCTAGGTAGGGAGTACAACATAGTTCCATTAAAACCGATTAAAACTATCCTTAGTTTTAATCGTTTCTAAAGAACCTTTTAATCCTGCACCCTTTCAACACAAGTACTTGTAAACTTGAGAAATGAAGGACTTTCCATGAAAACTTTTCCTATCATTTCTATTCTTATGTTTGATCGATCTTTTCAAATCAGATATAATTACCAAATCTCCAAGCATGTTGGAATGAAAGCCAAAGACAGTCTCCGGAAACATTGTGGCCATAGCACTGCCGGTCAAAGCTCCCCAGTCGCCTCCCTGGACGATATACTTCTCGTGGCCCAACCTGTACATAAGGTTCCTCAAGATTACTGCCATTTGCGCTGCGCCCAGACCTGGACGGGTTGTGCCCTGAGGACAAATGATAACATTTAGATTTTTTAAAGGTTTAATCAAGTCAAGCGAGTCGCAGGGATTCGCTGGATGCAGGTAGTTCAGTATCGTGATGTTTGGAAGTCCCTACAAAAGGCCTATGTCCTGCAGTGGACGTCCATCGGCTGATATGATGATGATGATAGTGAAAGGTTTAATAAAATGTTGCTAAGCTAAAGCAGTTACTAAGTAAAGAGGAGTAGAACGAAGAACAATTTAAAACTGATCACAAGCTTCATCATTAGACATGATCAGAAAATAATTTACGATTTTTGTGACCTGTTTGACATCTGGAATTGGGTTTATAAACAATTTCAGTTAGACCTACTTAGTTTTCTAGGACTAAGATTTGACTAGAGCTATTATACTAAGTGTACGTGTATGTTGTATTGGGTTTATTGCCTTTAAATAAAAATGATTATAGGCAGTTAGGCAGAGGTTATATCCACTGGCCTATCACTGCACTCTTCGTCACATGTCACAGTGTAGTGTACCTATTCGAGAATTATTTTATAATCTTCATGGTCATTATCGGTCGATGGATTCTCATTTCTCTTTCGATCACATAGATATACGAACACAGCTCCCCCGCTGAGTATTGAATTCTCCGTACCTATGTCATCACTGGCAACAAGCACTGTTTGAAAACTTTCGTTTTCTTTTTCGTATTCATAACATTATCTCCTATTTATGTTAAGTGTGTTTTGGTATGTCCACAGTTTTGACAGTTGGCACACTGTGGAACGTGGCGGGTTGGTCTGGGAGATTCAAATGTTATCCGACAGTTTAGAAGGCTTTTGACGTCGTATATTTCTTTATTGTTTTGTTGTGGAGATAGTTCCACTATGAACATGTGAAGTGGTTTCTTAGATATTATTTGTTTTATATTCCAGATATTAACTGTTTTGTGTCCAAGATCTAGCAGAGCTGCCTTTATTTCTTTCAAGTCAGTGGAAGGGTGAATCTTCTTTACCTAAGGTTAAGTTAATATAGTTTATTCCAAAGATTATTCCAAAGAAGCAGATAAGTGTGTACGTATGTTCGTTTACTTACTTGAGAAAATCCAAATCCAGGCAAGCTCGGAGCTATAACTTCGAAGACCAAACCGTCGGTCGGTGTAGTCAGGAGAGGAATAGCTTCGTAGAACTCGCGCACAGAGCCACCCCAGCCGTGCATTATGAGCAGAGGCACGCAGGTCACTCCGGCAGGCACCTAGTACAAGTTCATTAGATTCTTTTATTTAACAAGTAGAAAAAACTGTAAAATGGGGATAAACAAAGAAAGTACACCAAGGCGCGTTTCGAACCCTCGTAACTTAAATATTAAGTTTTCGGTCCTATTATATATTATATATTATCATACCATTGTGAAGTCTGTCAGCCGCGCTGGGCCCGCGTGGTGGACTATTT
Source organism: Bicyclus anynana (assembly GCF_947172395.1). NCBI lineage: Eukaryota > Metazoa > Arthropoda > Insecta > Lepidoptera > Nymphalidae > Bicyclus > Bicyclus anynana. The sequence continues at coordinate 743,488 of NC_069084.1, forward strand.
CGCCTAACCCCTCTCATTCTGTGAGGAAACTCGAGCTCAGCAGTTGAGCCGATTATGGGTTGACCTGTTATCACCACTATCTAAAATATTAGACGTTTCAAAAGTGCTTGTAAACAAAGCCTGACTTGACTTTGACATTATGAATTGCCGGTTACTAACGTGAGGCTTCACCCAGATGAAGTGTATATTCAGACCCTGGATGTTCGTTTGGTACTGCGGGAACTTGTTGAGGAACTTCTCCCTTTGCTTGAAGTCGTATTTGTCTGTCCAGTACTTCACCCAGGGCTCGATCTGGAGCTGGTTGAAGCCGTAGTTGAAGCCGGTGCCGGAGAGCGGCGGGGTGACTGCGCGGTTGTTTTGAAGACGACTCTTCAAATCCTTAATCATCTGCAAGCGACGAAATAATGCGATCTTCTGGGCTATTTGATAACTGAGTTGTTTTCAGTAAGAGCAAGTACTGAACTGGATTGACATTTAATGGTCTTTCATAAAAGATATCATGTTAAGCAATAGTTTCAGTTCAAAATCGTTAAATATTAGAGTGTATAGTGCAGAAATGTAAATTACTCTTTATAAGATGTGCAATAAATGAACTGTAAATAAATGAATACCAGTTACCAGTAATAAAAAAAACTATTAAGTCTATAATAATTAACAATATATTACTAATATCGTATCGTATCGTTTATTCTGTCATACTTACTTTTATATGACTTCATTAAAAAAAAGGCTTGTGAAAGGCTTTTTATTTTAAATCGGAGGCGGAAATTGAATGAAAAGCGACACGGCCTACGCTATGGCCTAAAAATTCATCGAAAATTTCAATCTTTGGAACCTTTACCTCAGTAGTGAATTTTATTTGGAAGGGCCAGATGGTTGTGTTCGCTTTGCGTTTGGCGTCTTCCGGTCCCCACCACTCGTCCAGGTCCAGCTGAGGTCGCTCGGGCAACTCTGCGCAGGTGACCCACGCTACTGCAACCACCAGGACGAGGCTCCACATTACTTTGATCACCATCTGAGAAAGATTCGATGCTTATCATTATCCATCATCGTCGTCGTCATAAGAACGGCATGCACTCGTTTTCCATGTTCGTTTCCTAATGCGCTATTTCGCTTTGGAATTCCGTGAGAATACCGCAAATACTTAACAGATACACAAATTTACGTAAGCTTTTTAATTGAAGATATTATCTGGAAAATTTGGGCAAGATGGAAAATACAAAAAAAATTCAAACTGCATTTTGCGACACATCAAATGAAAGCTCTTGTTATGAATATTTTAAAAATATTTTTTTTGTAATTTTGAAATAAATAGTTTCCAAGTTATTCAAGAAAATATATCATTTGGTAGTTTCAAAAAAAGTTCGCTTCTGGGGGCAAGGTGGGAAATTATAAAAAAAACTTTTTCAAACTGCAACTGCCGCGGTTCCCCGAAAAACGCCCCATACAAAATGGTACGAATTAATGACGTCGTAGGTACATAGGGTACATAATGATCATATGAATTTTCATCTAATTACGATATCCAGACTATCTTTGCTTTTTACGTATAAATCAGTTAACATTGACCTTATTTACCCGAATGTATCATAAAAATCAATATAATCAAACCTAGTCATCATCCCCATTGTTTATTTTGTTATTGTATGATCAACTGCCAGATGTTTTATGAGCTGACGCCATCAATATAATAGCATTCAATTCTTGATAAGCTTTTCAAAACGGCACCATGATTTGTGCCTCTCTTTAACTCTGTTTAACTCTGGCCTGGAGTCATTACGAGTCGACTCCAGACTTCCAAATGTACCCTGTGTGTTCGCCAAACTTCACTATACATAAAGTAATACTTATATAATCCAGAAAAATTTTTTATTGACGTAAAGGCATCATTAGATTGTTTTGCATGGTTTATTCTTTAAAATATTCAATGTACCTACTAATTAATTAATCACTGTACAAATAATTAATATGTGTGAATTGATTATTGTAAATTATAATGTTTTTATTTTTATTTTTATAATGATATTGCAAGCTGTAAGGCGGAATTTGGTGTTTATTTCAATAAGATCTGACTGTATCCTGAATTCGCAATAAATAAATTTTGATTTGATTTTGATTTGAAAAAACACGGGACCAACGCGAAAAGCGTTTATATAGAAGCGTGTGCGTCGAAATCAACTTGACGAGTACTTGTGAGCGATGAAGTAGGACAGGTAGATTACATTACATTATGTGCGTGCAGAGGACGGACAGTGGCAATTGTATAGGATAGGATCGCATTTGGCTCAAACATGTATGGATAATCAATTTCAGATTCAATTAAGTTTCTTTTAACTAGCTCTTTCATTTGATGTATCACAAACTGCAGTTTGCAAAAGTTTTTTAACTTTTCATGTTGCTTCCCTTAGTGCCCAACAACGTTTAGATCACAGGAATTTATAATATTTCAATTTAACCGGTCCAATAGATTCGGAGATTTACTGTGACAGACGGACATACGGACACGTGAGTGGTCTATCGGTTCCCTTATTGTGCGTTCGTATACGTTCTGAACCCAAAAAACTGTAATTTTGGCATGCAGAAAAAAAAAAAACGCCTTTTAAAGAATTTTATTTCCGACGTGAATGAGATATTTATAATTTTCCTAGAGGTTATTTAAATTTTGCATTTGGAACTTAATAAAACATACCTGACGGCGTGTTGACGGTCTCCGTGGCGCAGTGGTATGCGCGGTGGGCTTACAAGACGGAGGTCCTGGGTTCAATCCCCGGCTGGGCCGCTTGAGGTTTTCTTCTTATTGGTCCAGGTCTGGCTAGTGGGAGGCTTCGGCCGTGGCTAACGGCCTACGGCTAACGTGCTAACTCATTCATGTTTATAACTCTACCTCTTTTGTATATATTTTTTTAACTGGAATAAATTAAGAGAATGCGAGAGCATGTAAACCCATATAATTCAGCACCCCAATAATAGTTGGCTGGTGGGAGGCTTCGGCCGTGGCTAGTTACCACCCTACCGACAAAGACGTACCGCCAAGCGATTTAGCGTTCCGGTACGATGTTGTGTAGAAACCGAAAGGAGTGTGGATTTTCATTCTCCTCCTAACAAGTTAGCCCACTTCCATCTTAGACTGAATCATCACTTACCATCAGGTGAGATTGCAGTCAAGAGCTAACTAGTAAAGAATAAAAAATAATACTTACCGTGGTGCAGCTGGCGTACCGAACAGCGTAGCAGCAAGAGCGTAGTTCGATGAGGATTATAGGATAAAAAGTTTATATACAAATCAAACGTTTGCACAGCTGCAAACTTTGATAATTTTGAAATGTCATGTGAATTATATTTGCAATTCTCAAAGAAATTTCAAAGTATTTTTTATTTTTTTTTTGCTAGGTATAAAATAAAAAAAAAACAAAATCAAAAATCATTTATAGTATGCTCAGTTTACAAACACGTTTGACACGTCAGTTGACTATTTGTAAAGATTTTACCACCAGTTCGGAAGGCATGTTCCGCTGAGAAGAAATCGAGAGGAAACTTTGGAAACAGTTGCTCTTTTTAAAAAAAAATCGTACAGTATTTTTACAGTTGATGACAACATTACAATTTCTTATAGTTTTACTTCCTGTGTGAAGGTGGAAGCTGATCCAACGGCCTCCAATCACTTTTATCTTTAAGGAACTCATCAATGTTATAGTAACCTCGACTAAGTAAATGTTTTTTTAACACTTTGCTTAAAGCTATGCATTGGCAGGTCCATCACAGTCTTGGGGATCTTGGTATAGAAGAGTACACCCAAACCTACAAAAGATTTTTTTACTGGCAACGATATGCAGAAATAACTAACTTATGCCCGTGTCTAGTAAGACGTGGGTTTAATTCTCCTTTGAAATTCAAAAAGAACGTTGCACTCTTTAACATTGCCTCTTATTAGCCTCTGGGCTTCCTTAGCAGATGACAGAGAATCTGTTAACAAGATAGGAACATTCTGAAAAAAATCTTCAAAGGCATTAAAAACTTCGTTAACAGTGTTTACCTTTTTATCCTTGACCATTCATTCAAAACGCATATCACATGGTTTAATTTTGCCTGATTCTCTATTAATTATATTCCAGGTGGTTTGTACCTTGTTTTTAGACTCAATTATTCTCTGTTTGATGTGTAACGATGTCTATGTAGGTAGATATACAATATGTTATAAAAATCCTGTCCGATCCGGAGGAAGAACTACTTTATTAAAAAAAAAGAATAACTTAAACTAAAAATTCGGTGGTTAGATCCCCGCCCCGTTGGTCTATTGTCTTACCCACTCCTAGCACAGTCTTTGCCGACTAGTTGGAGGGGAATGGGAATATTGGTCATATTATAAAAGATATGGCAAATATTCTTTAAAAAAAATGTGTATCCATAGTTAAGTGTATTTTTTGTAGAGTAGAGTAAGAATCACCTGTACATATATTAGGATAACAAGTTATAAGAATATTATACACTGTGGACACTTAGCAATTATTACGTATAGATAAACAGACCGATAAATCAATAATGTTAAGTATTAATATTATATTGTAAACCATCTGTAATGTGTTACATTGCTGTTTTTTTATTGCTGCATAACTTTAATTGTAATATTGTCTCTTTCTAATGAATATGTATTGTACTACTCACCCACTATTGCTATCTCCCTTATCATATAACGCTAACTCATTCTTGTTTATAACTCTACCTCTTTTATATAATTTTTTTTTAACTGGAATAAATTAAGAGAATGCGAGAGCTTCTAAACCCATATAATTCAGCACCCCAATAATAATTCACACACTTCACTCCCGAAGCCTGAAAATATCAGTTTTCAATTTACGGACCATCTAGCTAGAGGGCGTCCTACTCTGCGCTTGCTGGTACGCGGTCTCCACTCCAGAACACGTCTGCCCCAGCGGCCAGTCTGTTTCTACGAAATATATGGCCCGCCAACATCCACTTCAGTTTGCTAATTCACCTCCACCACCACACACCACAACATCCACTTCAGTTTGCTAATTCACGATTGACCTTATCCACAAATTTAAAGTCGCTCGCTGAGCGACTTTAAATTTGTGGATAAGGTCAATCGTCAGTGTCCACGTTTCCACTCCAAACATCATCACAGGCAAGACACTTATTAAAGACTTTTGTTTTCAGGCTTTGGGGTATTGACGATTTGAAGACTCGACGTAATTTTCAAAATGCTGCCCAACCAAGCTAAATTCTTCTTTCAACTTATAACCTCATTATATACAATTTATATATATATGATAACAAAAGTTTGTCGCGAGGTTTAATTATCTATCAGTACTTAATTGAACTGAAATTAAATATATAATAAAGTTATCAGATCAATTTACATAATTAAATTGGTACTAGATTATTTTCAAATTGCGCGACAAGCTTTAATCTATATCTATACTAATCTATACTAATATTATAAAGAGGTAAAGTTTGTAAGTTTGTAAGTTTGTAACAATTTTTTGAAATGGGGTAATCTTCGAAACTACTGAACCGATTTTAAAAATTCTTTCACCAGTAGAATGCTACATTATCGGGGAGTGCTATAGGCTATATTTTATATTTCTATCATATATAACTACTGAGATATCGCGGGTTTTCTCTTACAGGTCGGACTGAAAAACTTACTTATTTGCATGCGCTGCCTCAACCATTGCGTATAACTGAAATAAATGTATGGAGGCTTTTTGAACCTTTAAAAGTTCTACAAAAAAGTCCGCGACACCATATATCTATCTTTTATATTTTAGCAGATATAGTACCTTTAGTACTTTAATAAATTATTTAAATTTTAAACTAAGGTTTACGTCATTATTTACACAACTAAACTTAAAACCTTATCAAAATAAATGATTTAATAATCACAAGGATATTATAGAGATAAGATTTGCCCTTTACAGTATGTTAATTAGTTATATAGTTTCGGAGAAAATACAAAATTTCTGAAAGTCGCAGAAATGCCGCTATATGACGCCCCGCGGTTTCAATTACGTGGTTCCCGTTCCCGTATGAATATGAGGACCAAACATAGCCTATGACACTCGCAAATAATGTAGCTTTCTATTGGTAAAAGAATTTTCCAAATCGGTCCAGTAGATCCAGAGATTACCCCCGACAACCACACAAACTTTACCTCTTTATAGTATTAGCATAGAAGTCGCTTGGGAAATTAGTCTTTTGGTCATTGCACCACGCACAAAAGGCTGGACCAATTTTGCTGAGGGTAGGGTTAGGATAGAGGTAGGGAAGGGGTAGGATAGAGGTAGGGTAGGGGTAATTTAGGGAAAGTGTAGGGTAGGGTAGGGTAGGGTAGGGTACGGATAAGGTAGGGGTAGTGTAGGGTAGGGGCAAGGTAGAGGTAGGGGAAGGATATGGAACGTATAGGGTAGGGGAGGAGTAGGATAGGGGTAGGGTAGGGTAGGGGTAGTGTACGGGTAGGGAAGGGTTAGGGTAGGGATAAGGTAGGGGTGAATCTGTCACCCACCGGAGATAAGTCCTCGAGTCGTTAACGCTTTCAGTGTTTCCTAAGCGATCTTAATAAAACTACAGGAGAGCTCAATTTACGAGTGTCGCTGGCTGGGTTGCGGTAGTTTACGAAATGTTCCCGTGGCTCAGTCATCAGGCGGCGAGTCGGAACACCGTGGGGTTTTAGTCGGTTGAAGTCCGACATAACCTTCTTGCCTCCCCGTGGCGAGAAGGTATCCATGAGGATTTCCCCACGTAAAAAAAAAAAAGGGATAAGGTAGGGGTAGGGAAGGGTTAGGGTTAGCGGTAGGGTAGGAGTAAGGTAGGGGTAGGGTAGGGGTAGATTAGGGGTAGGGTAGGATAGGGTATGGATAGGTTACGGGTAGGGTTAGGGTAGGGTAAGGTGAGGGGAGGGAAGGGTTAGCGTTAGCGGTAGGGTAGGAGTAAGGTAGGGGTAGGGTAGGGTAGGGTAGGGTTGGGTAGGTTTACGAGCAGGGTAAGGTAGAGGTAGAGAAGTTTACATCAATTTTTACGCGGACGAAGTCGCGGGCGTCCGCTAGTTATCATATAAATTGTATTTATTGAGGTTATAAATTGATAGTTAAAATTTTTAAAGAATAAATATTTACTTCTTCTTAGAACGTTTAAATATAAGCTTTTTTAAGAAAGTTTTTTTATTTTAAAATATTTTTTATTTTTTAGTCTCCGAGTCTGTTCATATTTCAGGTTACTATTAATAAGCTCTTTTATTTGATACCCATATTGTAGAAGTGCATTAAAAATAACTATTTCGCCATCTTGGGTGGTCCGCCATATTGGATTTAGAATGACGTCATATAGCATATCGTACATTGTCATCCAAACGTAACGTGTGTACAAAATTTTAGCTCAAAGAATCCACCATAATTGCAAGTAAATTAAACAACATAACGAAAAACAAAATGGCTATATTCAAGATATATACCTAATTTTCTGTACAAAACAAAAATTTTAGAAAATAAGTTTGCTTTTCCTGAGATTGAAAACAAAATGTGAGCAAAACATGTATTTAAAAAAAAAAATAAACTATCGAGAAAAGTTATACAAATTGTGTATTTTGTATAGTCATAACGAAGCTAACACTTTGAAATATCATTTACCCAAATATCAGGCTCCTAACTTTTCCAGAATCTGAGATCCAGAACCATTTGTAACCACCAAATTACATATTGCACACTGTTAACATTTCCTCTTTTTAGTGTTAATTATTGTGATGTGATTATATTTCATTATTTTCGTGCAGTGCTGAAGGTAGTATTTAATTAAAGAACAACCTATATTGCTTAAACAGGCTTTATTGAATAATAATCATTTTATGAACTTCTAAATACTTTCACAGCTTTGATGATATCTGCAGCGACACTTTCCGGTACCTCCATCATTGCAAAGTGGCCTCCTTTATCCAGATTGGTCATTCCGGCAACGTTTTGGAATTTTTGTTTGTTTGGTAACGAAGGGAAGAGTTCGTTTGGTGGCCTCATGTTCCACACTTTGACTTTTGTGGGGATACTGGAAGAAAATATAAGGTGCAATTCAAAATTTGCCTTAGACAAGTCTTGTTGGTGATAGATTTATTGTACACTCGATTTTCGATTTTGACGTAGATTTTGACGGCCTCCGTGGCGCAGTGGTATGCGCGGTGGATTTACAAGACGGAGGTCCTGGGTTCGATCCCTGGCTGGGCAGACCGAGATTTTCTTAATTTGTCCAGGTCAGGCTGGTGGGAGGCTTCGGCCGTGGCTAGTTACCACCCTACCGGTAAAGACGTACCGCCAAGCGATTTAGTACGATGCCGTGTAGAAACCGAAAGGGGTGTGAATTTTCATCCTCCTCCTAACAAGTTAGCCCGCTTCCATCTTAGACTGCATCATCACTTACCATCAGGTGAGATTGTAGTCAAGGGCTAACTTGTAAACAAAAAAATAACTAGCGGAAGCCCGCGACTATGTCAGCGTGGAATTTAGTTTTTCACAGTTCCCTCGGGAACCATGAATTTTTCGGGATAAATAGTGGCTATGTGTTAATCCAGAGTGAAATCTGTTTTCAGTCTGAATTTTAGCCAAATCGCTTCAGTATTAGCTGTGCTAAAGAGTAATAAACAAACATTTTATAATATTAGTAGGATTTACTGCGCAGGATAAGTACTGGTCTTAAAGTGATTATTTTTTACATTATTTCTCATCTAATGACTACTAAATTGTTATTAGATCATAAAAAACATACATACAGTTGAACGTAAAATCTCCTCCTCTTTGGAAGTCGGTTAAGTCGGAAGGAACGCTAGCTAGATGTGCTCTGCATATTTTCAACCCCTAACTCGGGGAATCTCGAATTACAATGACTGTTTTTGCATAATTTAGCTATTTGTCCTACTTTCATATTTTAGACGTTCTGATATGAAACTACAAATTTATTACATCACACCACACATTAGAATATCCACTAGACATACCTGTCTTTTCTGGAGACTTTTAAACACTAAAGTCCAGTAAATAAACCATATAGCTCAATAATCCCTGAAATATGTTCAATACAATACCGATATTTTTATATATATCTCTCAATTCTTTATTTAGTGTGTTGGTGTAATAAAGTCAAAACTTACTCTTCTATCCCCAACGCTCGTTGCGCGTTACTGAAGTACTCGGCGTATATCCTCATGGCGCTGGTCATGCTGTTGGACAGCCAGTACACCATCACGTTGTCCAGCAGCTGGTCGCGCGTGAAGTGGTTGAGCAGCCCGCCGTCCGCCAGCAGCCGGTTGTCGCGCCGGGACCAGGTCGAGAACTTCTCCAGCATCCAGGCGCAGAGACCGATGGGCGAATCTGAGAGACCCACGCCTGGACAAAAGTGGTTACCATATTAAAGACACAAAAACTTGTCTCAAATCCATGCACTAACACATATGCAGCTGAGACCTGGGGTGCGAGTCCGCTATTTTATAGTCGTCGATGTAATTTATATTCGCTTATAACAAGTTTTGTTAGAATTTGATTATTTATATATATATACTCATCGCTGTAAGTTTACAGAATGCAATGGCTGGACTATTAAATTAGCTGATTGGCATCACTTAGACAATTTCAGGATGTGTTGCGTGTAGGGTAGGGGTAGGGTAGGGTTAGGGTAGGGCTAGGGTAGGGGTAGGGTACCTTAAGGACACTGCAATACTGTACTGAGTTTGCTAGGAACTGATGGCAAATTTTCTGACACGTCTTTATATTGCTGTTGTAATTAGTGGCGTTTACTTCTTAGATGCAACAAAGCACTGCCTAACCGGAGGACCAAAAAACTCTTCAATATTAAATGGCACGAAAAAATGAAAATATTAAGTTAATATTTGACTATGTGTTGTTAGAAGAATAATAGTCTAAGATATGACGTCACTCGACTATTGTCGGAATCATTAGGTCGGCTGGTGCTGACGCTAAGTGGCGCTAGTTGTTTCCGTGACGAGAGTAGAATAGTGAGTAGGGAAAAACTGGAGTGACTTGTGTTATAAGGCGCTCGCCGTACGGTCCAGGGGAGTGTTCTGAGATGGTCGATCCGCTAACATTTCTCGTGGAGTAATTATTCCGAGTTAGACACGGAGAATCTCTCTTTGTCTCGAGTGAACTACTCGATGTTTTGTTCTGGTTACATTTAGATATATTTAAGTTGTCCTGACAGATGTTGTGAATCATAACCTTTGTACGACATTGGATTAGACATTTTTGTAATCCACTTCTGACTAAAAATCAACATATTGAAACCTTGTCATCATCCCTATTTGTAGATACTACGAGTTTAGGCAATATACCCTAGTAGAGCTTGCGCACTGGCAGTGAAGAACTCACCCACAGAGTCAGGTTTGGTCGCCTGCAGATGTATGTACCCAGTCTCCTCCGCCAGGTCAGTAGAGGCGGTTCTGTTGAACTGATGAAGGTCTATCTGAAGGGATCCGATGTAACCCGCGAGCAGTGTCTTCACTTCGACGCAGTTGGTCTGTGTTTGAAAAAGATATATTTAGCCTTACCGGCTTGTTAATCCAGTGGTTAGCTTATGTGGTTTCTGATATAAAGGTCTTGGGTTCGAATCCTTGAGTCAGAGTGAGATACAGAGTTTTCTATCTTTTACGAAATTAAAATTCTCAATCAGTTGGTGGTGTTACACCCCCGTACTTATACCGGTTATTATTATTCTGATAGTGTTCGTTAATGAATGTAACATAGTAGCGTGGTGGGTCTATGCTCCATATCCCCTCTATTGTAAGGAGGCCTGGCCTTGTAGTGGGCTGTTATAATAGATTATGATAGAGAACCTTTCCCCTCCAACTAATAAATGAAATGACCGTGTTAGGACTGACTGACTGACGATATTGTTTCAACGGATGAGACTCGAACCCATGACTCATCGGTGTTAGGTCTGGCTCCCTAACGTCTGAGATCTTGAGGCTTCTTAATCTTGTTATTTATCTAGTTTAATACACTTGTAACATTTATGTTTTGTAGAACATTTATGTCATCTCATATTTTTATGCCACCTATTTTCCCCATATACTCGTAATTAGTGGCTTACAATGAGAAAAATAATTTATTTAAGTAATAATTTGTAAGGAGCTTGAAAATTATTGCTTACTACTACGTACGTAAAATAGATGCCATATACTTAGTAATGTGTACTGTGCCTTATGGAAGCAACGCCATGTTGCTTCCATAAGGCACACAAGGCACATACAAAAGGACCTTGTATACAACTACTACAAGGTCAATGTCTGGTTTGCTCCAGGCGGTCCAGGAATTTTATCTAGGTGTTGAAATGGTTTATTTTACCAACATTACAGTAAGCTTACCAGTACAGTGAGTTGTGCGCTGTGGAAGCCCAATATATCATCCTGGTACAGCGTGGACAACTGTCTGCCAATCACTGCTCCCCAATCTTCTCCTTGGACGTAAAACTTCTTGTGGCCGAGTGCTTTCATTAAGTTTTTGAGCACGACTGCCATCTGTACTGGGCCCATTCCTGGACGAACTGCTGCCTGATAACAACAGCGCATAGATGAGGTACTATACATGTAATATACATGCAGAGAGATACTCGTACGTAATTTATTTATATCGGCAATTCACCTCACAATAGGGTTCACCTAACAATTTCGAGTGCAGCATTTTAAGAATAACAATACAGACTTTAAACTTTCATCATCATCATCATGTCAGCTGATGGACGTCCACTGCAGGACATAGGCCTTTTGTAGGGACTTCTAAACATAATGCGCCACCTGCATCCAAAGAATACCTGCTTGATGGCGTCAGTTCACCTGTAGGGGGTCGACCAACACTGCGCTTTCTGGTGCGGGGCCGCCATTCCAGAACCTTGGGGCCCCAACAGCCATCGGATCTTCGAACTATGTGCTCCGCTCATTGCCACTTCAGCTTCGCGATACGCTGTGCTGTGGTGACTTTGGTTCTTCTGCGGATCTCCTCATTTCTGATTCGGTCATGCAGAGATACTCCTAGCTCGTTCTATCGCCTTTACACTTCACAGTGGATGAAATACTTACATCTGAAAATCCAAATCCAGGCAAACTTGGGACGATAACTTCGAATACTAATCCATCGCTGGGTGTGGTTAGGATCGGTATAGAGTCGTGGTACGCGCGCACAGAGCTCGGCCAGCCGTGCAGCAGGAGCAGGGGTACCGACGTCACGCCTTCAGGCACCTGGAGATTGCATCGTGTTTAGGCATGCTATAGTATTAATAAAAGGGCATGTTCAACATAGTACTTAATCATATTCGTTATCAACCCATATTCGGCTCACTGTTGAGCTCGAGTCTTCTCTCAGAATGAGAGGGGTTAGACCCACAGTTCACCACGCTGGCCCAATGAGGATTGGCAGACTTCACACACGCAGAGAATTAAGAAAATTCTGCGTTTGGGAATATAATATAACTCTGCGGAGAGTCTCACACAAATTTCCATACCGAATTTTAGGGGCTGGGGGAAGATTTCCACCCTCCTGAAGTGGGTGGTTATAAAGAGACAAAAAGTAGCCTATGTCACTCTCCATCCTTTCAACTATCTCCACTTAAAAATGCTTGCTGTGAAAGACAAACAAACAAACAGACAGACACACTTTCACATTTATAATATTAGTATGGATAGATGCAGGTTACTTTGCGGAAGATCACTATATAATATAGACGACAGGGCTACACCCCGCGGATTTACGGTTTGCTGTTCCCATGAGAATATGGCGATAAAATATAGCCCATGACACTCATAAATAACGTGTCTTTCTAGTGGTAAAAAAATTTTCAAAATCGGTTCAAACTATACCTCTTTATAATATTGGTATAGATTCATCACCATCACCATTAACAGCCGATGGACGTCCACTTCTGGACATAGGCCTCTTGCATGGGCTTCCAAATAAAACGGTCTCAAACCGGTTGGTATAGATTGGTATAGATAAGTCTATACATTACCTGAGGTTTTACCCAGATGAAGTGCATATCCAGACCTTGTACATTGACCTTGTACTGCGGGTACGCGTTGAGCACCTCCTCCGCCCGAGTGAAGTTGTACTCGTTGGCCCAGTACTGCGCCCAGACGTCCAGCTGGTCAGGGTTGAAGCCGTACTCGAAGTTGCTGTCCTCTAGTGGTGGTACGAAGCTGCGGTGGTTTAGGAGTCTTTTTCTGAGATAATCGATTTCCTGCGAACAGATGTACCTGAATTTTATTGTCAGTGGATTATGATGCAGTAATTAAAGCAAAAGTTAGTGATCCTGCCTCGGAGAAAACGGTTCGAGCTTTATTATCTTAACAAGTTTTTGATTTGCAAATTAAACTAAACAAACAAACTCTTCAGCTGTGTATATTAGTATAGATATCATAACCGCATTGGACCAAACTGGTAAAGAAACGCGCGTTGCCCATATATTCAGAGCCACTAAGAAAATAGGAGAGAAAAAGAAGAGAGAAGAAAAGAAAGAAAGCGAAATAAAACACTTCAACTCAATTCTCAACACTCAATGCATAAGTCCTCGGATTATTTTTTCTCGATAGATTAAAAAAAATTAAGTTCTAAGGTATCCATGCGCCATCTCCTAAAAGGAGTGTATCTTGTTCCTAAAGTGTTGTCGATAATGGAAGCAAACTTCCTTTTCGGTCCCGTAAATATGACCGTGACCGTCGTGAATGAATCTAAGAGTTCTGCGTTCATGCTTTTAATAATTCTTTCATCATAGTCTACGTAATATTAAAATTTGTTTTCTCCCGGGAAAAAAATCTGATTACCAGCTCGGCATTAAGAAATCAATGGTGTAACAACTCCGTATCTCGGAGAAAACTTTAATAATTGGGATAGTTGTCCGGGTCATTATCATTAACATCTGATAGTCATAGTCATAGAACAGGATACAATTTGAGCTCGTTCCTGAGTATGTTAATATAATAAGAGAACTGACATCTTGCGAGATAGTGATCGAAAAGGGCCTGATGGACTTTTTCTGCTGCAACTGTTCAGTATCTATCTCCTGCTCCGGCGGCCCCCACCACTCGTCCTCGTCCATTTGTGGCACCGACTGCGCGCTGACGATCGCCGCCACACTCGCAAGGGCGAGGCACCATGTGATGGAAAACTTTGCCATCTGAAAAGTTACAACGTTACAACGTTTTACTAAACCTACGGATGGAGATTTTTATCATTTCTTGGATTCCCTGAATTGGGTTTCTTAAAAACTTGCGAATATATCTCTCGCAAGAGCAGGTTAGGCCTGTCAATCCCGCAGAAAAGCACCAACCCCATAGAGGTAATAATCAACATGGTATCACCGTGTAAAATTCCCCTCAAAATATACGTTCAGATGTTTCAGAGTCTAAATTTATCGGAATTTAAACAAAATAACTGTCAGTATGCATTTAGTGAAAACCTGTTAATTTACAATTACTCCAATTTTTATTTATTTGTTTAGATAATAGTATTATAAGCTTTTGTTTTTTTTAACAAGGACTCCAAATCATAATACTCTTTTTGATATGAAAATTATATAATCTTTGTGCTCTCATTTTTAATAATAATTTTTGTATGAATAAGCTAAACGAAATTGAATATATCAAATTTAGGAAATGTTCAAAAGCTAAAACCATACTCACCGCCAAAAATTTGTAAATTAAACCGAACGGAAGAAATAATTTTACTGTTTATATAGTAAAGCAATAAAGAAGGGTGACTTTTATAGACGGATAAGAGACATAAACGGAACTGAGGCAATACGTGTATGAAATTGTTTTATCATATGCAAAGATATAAAATAAAAAAAATCATGAAAAAAGAAGAAAGTACTGTCGTTTATTTTAAAGATATGACCACACATCATTATGCCATAAATTGTACTGTTCGATTTCTTAGCCGTCGTTGGAGACGATGAGATTAAATCCCAATTAATAGAAGCAGCAAACACCACCTTGCCCCAGTATTAAAAAAATCAAAAAATAAAAAATCATTTATTTCAAGTAGGCTTAGTTTACAAGCGTTTTTGGCTTTTGACACGTCAGTTGACTATTTGTAAAGATTCTACCACCGGTTCGGAAGGCAGGTATTAGAATCATCAAATACCCCTTTGTTGATTTTGTGCACAACCTTGAAAAATGTACCAGCTCAGCATTGTGCTGCATGACCACGTAAAAGTTAACATATTACGTAGTATAGGTACTAAAGTACTTACCTAAATAGTGAAAAAAGTTAAAAATATAATAAAATAAATAAGTAAAAAAAATATTATTATAAGAATTTGCGGACGCCCGCGACTCCATTCGCGTGAATTTTTATTGTTAACAAATCCCTGCGGTGACCATGGATGTTCTGCTCCAAGATCCAATTTGTCTCTATTCCAAATTTCATCCAAAGCAGTTCAGTGGTTGAGTTGAGTGGTTGAGCCGTATACAGGTAACAGACAGACAGACATATTTTTGCATTTATAATATTATTATGGAATATGGATAATAATTAATTAACCACTGTACCAAAAATTATCAAAATCGGTTCAGCTGTGAAAAGTAAGAGATTTACAGACAGACGGATTGTTATTTTTTCATAATCCGCAGTACTAGTAAATTTTTCAATTAGTATGGCTCGGAACGATTTTTTATGAAAATAATAAAAACAAACCGTGACAGTTTAATTTTTTTCTTAGATGATGTATCTCAAAATGTTACCCTGTAAACATTAAACAATTGTTTGAACAGTTGTCACTCAGTACGAGCTCACGAATACTAAATTACTATTGTTACACACACTGGAGGCATCAAAGCCGCATTTAACGATAAACGAAGGAATCCAGTTAGTAACGGATTTTAATGATTTTTGTAAAATTTTGTATTTTAATAATTTGGCATTGCACTCCATTTGCTAAGAACAAGAAAAAAGGCAAAAATGTTAAATTTTTTTGCCTTTTTTCCTTTTAAAAAGGGATGTTGCACTTAGACCCACCATGTTGCTTCAAGGTGGGTTTGCGGGTTTAGGATGATAATGATGATGCTATCAGATGCTAATGATAATGACCGGGATCGACGGCTTAACGATAATATAGGAAACTAATCTATACTTCATAGAGAGGAAAGATTTGATTGTTTGTTTGTTTGCAATGAATAGGCTCTGAATCTACTGAACCGATTTGTAAAATTATTTATTTGTTGGAAAGCTACACTATCCCTGATTGCTATAGGCTATATATTATCTCCGTATTCCTACAGGAATAGGAACCACGCGGGTGAAACCGCGCGGCATCTGCTATAGTCATTTAATAAGAATTATCATTTTTATTGACTTACTAGCGGACGCCCGCGACTTCGCCCGCCTGAAACTCGATGAAAACTTTCACCTACCCCTAACCTAACTCTACCCACCCCTTTTATTTTTTTCTGTTTACTTTTTCTGACAATAAAAAACAGAAAAAAATAGAGAAATTGGTCTAGCCATTCACGCGTGATGGCGTGACCAAGGGATATATGCATTTATTAAATTTATTTATTTATGGTCTAAGTAATAATGATTTTTTTACCAATAATAATATTGGAACATTCATTTTTATATTTATAGATATTGAAACGTCTGAAGTATCTTATAGGTATAGGTAACCTAATTTTTATAGTTTCACCTATTGAAGCTTGGAAATATCAAAAAACTGGGTTTCCTTACCACCAACGTGAGTATCTTAGAATCAAAAGTGAATAGGCACCTTCTAGACAAGAAAGTTTTACCAGAAGCTGTGGCTGCTTACCGTCCGGTGTGATTGCAGCTAGGCGCTGGCCTAACATCATCATTATCATCATCGACAGCTGATGAACGTCTACTGCTGGACATAGGCCTCTTGCATGGACTTCCAAACTACATACATTAAAAAAAATTTAGGATTTAAACGGAAGAAACTGCTTTAATTAATACATCACTAACTTAGTAATGCCTTCAAACTGACCGCACTGAGCAAACTGAGAAGGTAGCACATTCGATGTTATTTTTCGCTTTTTAGTTTAGTAAAAACATTTTTATAATTTTGAAGTCGGTTGTATTTTTTTATTTAATAAGATTTCAAAGTACAAGTTACATTTCTGTGTAACAAGAAAAGTTAGTTAAAAGAAAGAAAGTTTTAGGCAAGGTAATAAAGTGTACCTAGCAAATTTTCTGGTCGCATGGAGTTTTACAAATGCTTGGAAAACGTCTGTGGAAAATATCGGGCAACCGTACGCCAGATAGTGACCGCATGTTTCCACAAACTTCTATAAAGTTAATTTTATTCTGCTCGTTTCTTTGAGGAAAACTTCACAGGCGGTACAGAATAGCCGTGATAGCCCAGTGGATCGGGCGTAGGTTTAAAGCATGCACATTGCACATCCAATTTTTCAGTTATGTGCATTTTAAGAAATTGAATATCACGTTTCAAATGGCGAAGGTAAAAAATCGTAAGGAAAGCTGCATACCTGAGATTTTTTGTTATTCTCTACATGTGTGCAGTCTGCCAATCTGCATTGGGCTATAGGAGATTAGGTATCTACAGGGTCAGACCTTCCTCTTTACAGAAGATGTGTGGATATGGGTCTCCAAATCAACTCCACCGCGCTGCTTCAGTAAGGATTGGCGGGGTGATCATATTAAATTCTTAGACTTATAAACTATAGACCCGCAACACCTAACATTTTTTCACTCCAAACATAAGCCATTTCTGTGACTATGGAACTATGGAAGCGTCGGAGCTAAGCTAATTACACTCGCCGACACGCACACAAGCGTACTCATCGTAGCGTAGCGATGCGTCAAGGGCTCCCATTTCGGGGCACATAAAACTTCTTAAGAATCCTGCGACTACACTCTATCTAAAAATCTATGATTAAATTATTATTATCGTTAACCAAAAAAAAAAAGACTGTCTGATTTTAACTACTGACAATGCGATTTTGCTGTATTACCTTGTTTAAATATTATCAATTCGCAAATTGATCCGAGCTAGCAAATTACTCCAGGCTATCCGGATATAAAGAACTAGCAGAACCTCAGGTTTCTTGATAATGTAGCTTTCTTGCTGAAAGATTTTTTTTAATCGGTCCAGTAGTATTTGAATTTATACGTTTTTTTATACATATATTCATAAATTAATTTTATCTTCTCCAATTTTAGTAAGTATAGATAATTACAAAATACAAGCTGCAATAGTGTAAACTAAGCTAGATCCTGAAGTGGCCCCCCACTTAAGTAAAGAGACAAAAAGTAGCCTATATCACTCTCCATCCTTTCAACTATCTCTACTTAAAAAATGCTTGCCGTGAAAGACAAACAAACAGACAGACAGACACACACACTTTCACATTTATAATATTAGTATGAATAGATGCAGGTTACTTTGCGGAAGATCACTAACAAAAAGAAGAAGAGGCGTCAATCGCTGAAAGAAGTAAAGGCTAATAGTAACTAGAGAAAATATAGGTTTCTACTACCTACTTATTTCATTCTCCATAAATAAAGCTGTGGAATCCATAAATAGGTAGGTATCGGTATAAAATCCCAAATAGACTACTTTATCGTTAATTTTTGATTTTTAGTCTGAAAACTAAACCTAGCTCGATCAAATCAGCTCTAAGAAAGAAAGATTTTTATTTGGCAAACATAAACACTAAAATTTTGAATAATATTTTTTTTTTTGATATTTAACTAGGTTTCTATACGACAAATAGAAATAATATGTTAATGTTGACATATAGTGGTTGTTTCGTCTTCATGATGGTGCCTTCCCCATAGCGGAGTTTGGTGATGAGATGATTCCTGTCCTCCACGGTCCACTTTTTATGAACTACCTCTCTGCCAAATTTTTACTTTGTACGTCAAGTGGTTTTTGTGATGACCATGATGAGTGTGAGGTCTTCGTGAATTCAGTTTTCACAAATCCCTCGGGAACTATTTTTCAGGATATAAATTAGACTATATGTTGCTCAATAATATAATTATCGTGGTATCGTGTAACTTAAGAAATAAAAATAGTTTAATTTAAAATCACAGAATGAAATTTAATTAACAGGTATGTATTGATGTATTTATAGGTATAGAAGCTTAGGAAGCTTGGGATTAGTATTATTAAAATGAAAAAAAAAACATATAATTCATAAATGTTTACATATTGCAATCATTACAACTCTGTTTTGTTTTTGCGATGGTATACAATGATATTGTCAATCGCATTTAAGACAGTTTTGGTGAACAGCTCTGCAAGCTCAAACGCCAGGAAATGTCCGCCGTCTTCCAATTCCGAGTATCCCACCATATTGGGGTACTTGAGAGTGTTAGGAGGTTGCGCAAAGATTTCGTGCTTGGCTTTAATGCCCCAAGCTGGTACTTTGGAGGAGTACCTGGAAAAAAAATTGATTTGTTTAGCTGGTCTAAAGCTCTCTTGTATTTTTTTACTACAAGTATGTGTAAACATCCAAGATTACAGATAACCAGAACAATGGTCCTACCCATCAATTCCTAGGGCTCGGTATTTGTAGCTGAAGTTTTCGGCGTCGAGTCTCATCGATGGCGTGATACAGTTGCTGGTCCAGTACACCATGACGTTGTCCAGAATCTCGTCCTTGGTGAAACGGAAGCCCAGGCCGCCGTCCTCCAGCTCGCGGTGAGCTATGCGAGTCCAGGTGGAGAACTTCTCCGCTATCCACGCGAACAGGCCTATGGGCGAATCTGCGAGGGCGATTCCTAAAAAGATAAAGAAGAATAAAAAATTTATTGCACACAAGATAACATAATAGAAACAAGTTACATAGTGAAATATAAAAGCGGTCGCCCGTGACTTCGTCCGCGTGAAAATCGATATAAACTTTCAACCCCTATTTCATCCTCTCACAGGTCAAAATTTCAAAAACGCTAGAAAAAATGTTTAATTATGTCTTATCAAGTGCTTAAATATAAAGTTTTATGGTTTTATCTTTTAAAATTAAGAAATCCCATACAAACTTTCAACCTCTATTTCAACCTCTCCATCCCTTTGTTTTCGCAATAAAAGATAGCCTATGTCTCAGGGTCTAAAGATTGTCTGTGCCAAATTTCATCAAAATCGGTTGAGAGGTTTAAGCGGGAAAGCGTAACAGACAGACAGAAAGAGTTTCTTTCGCATTTATAATATTAGTAGGGATTATGTAAACAATGGGAAATATGATATCAATTAATATTCAGGATTATAATGAGTATCCAAAGCTTCTCTAGTAGGATCACATATGCTTCTTAATAAATCGTTTACAAGTATTAACGTGACTGACAGACATCTATCTATTCTTTTCTATCCTAAGCTAGTCTTGTGCTCTCTTGCTTCCAGATTGAATTCATGATATCGAGAATATCTAAGTCGAGGTATAGTTAGGTTTTTTAACGATGATTTGATGGTGGTGAAATTGTTCAAAATATTGTCTATGGCACACACAAATAACGTGGTCTTCTAGTTGTAAAATAATTTTCGAAATCAGTTTAGTAGAACAGGAGATTTGTACCCTACAATACTACAAACTTTACCTCTCTAAAATGGTAAACTATTAAGTATGTATGGATAACTTACCAACAGTGTCAGGTTTAGTGGACTGTAGAAGTGTGTACCCGCTCTCCTCTATGATGATTGTCATCGGGTTGAGTCTGTCAGGGGGTCCAGCGGCGGTGGCGGCGGCGCCCGCGAGAGTGCTCACTTCGGTGCAAGTGTTCTGTTGGCAACAACAATATCAGGGAACTGTTCACGACCATCTGGTGAGTACAGTCTTACCGTAAGTTTCGTCACTTTCTCACTTTATGTCAAATGACAAAGACAAAACTAGTAAATAAGCTATCAGACATCAGAAAGTGTTGTACCTATTAGTTAAATAATCTTCACTGACCGACGAAAATTTTTGTACCAGGACAACAGGACCACTCAGCAGATATTAACAAAAACAAATACTTGGCACAGTTGGTATATAGAATGATTATTTAGTATAATATTACTTTTAATATTCATACACCTGTCAAGGTAGAAAGTATGTATGTCTATAGCTTGTTCTGTAAACCTTCTGTACTTTCTTATGAATAAATGAATTATTATTATTATTATTATATAGATTTAATGATGAAAGAAGAGACTTTGAGATTGTTTGTAAGAACCATGCAAATTTTTGCTTTATAGGCTAAACAGCTGGACCGATTTTTTCGTTTATTATGATTATATTTTATCTCCGAATTCCTACGAGCAGAAACTAAGCAGTTGAGAAGAAGAGTATACTCCGCTAGTAATAAACAAATATAACAAATTCTTGTTATATGCGTACCAGTACAAACATCATGTTGGAAATGTATCCCAATACGTCATCCTGGTACATGGTGGCAATGGTGCTGGAGATGAGGGATCCCCAGTCTCCACCCTGGAGGTAGAACTTCTCATGGCCGAGCCTGCTCATCAAGTTCTTCAAAACAACTCCAATGTGAGCATTTCCCATGCCCGAACGAACTGGTGCCTGAAAACGAGTAAGTATTGAAAAAACAGCGACAAACAGTGGACCTTCCATTAATCAAATATTTTTTGTCACCAGGTGTCTGCACACATTCAATAATTTTATCAATAGGGGGTATGGTCGACCCTAAATTACGCCTTGAATCAACCGTTGTGTGTAGGGTTAAATGATCCTTTAACCCTACACACATCGTTCACAAGTGCGTTCCAATCACGAGCCTGAGACGCCCGCATTTAGCGAATCCCTGCGACTCGCTTGATGTCGTCACCTGGTTGGAAGTCGATCAACACTGCGCTTTCTAGTGCGGGGTCGCAATTCCAGCACCTTGGGACCTCAGCGTCTATCTTCGAACTATGTGCTCTTATTGCCACTTCAACTTCGCGACTGTTTGAGCTATGTCGGTGAATTTAGTTCTTTAGTGTAAGTGCAAAGTAAATTTATTTTTTTCTGAATGATTGATTTAAGGAATAGCTTTGAAGCCCAAAGTCCACAACCTGAGCTCTCAGCTATAATAATCGAAAACAATAGTCTCTTAAAATATTACGTACATCAGAATATCCAAATCCTGGTAAGCTTGGAATAATAAGTTCCAATGCATAGTCACGGCCTTCGCTTTGCTGGGTTAATAAGGGAATGGCTTTGTAGAACTCGCGGAAGGAGCCCGGCCAACCGTGTAACAGCATGAGAGGTATTACCTTCACTCCTTCGGGTACCTGAAAAGTTCAAGTGTTAAAAAACATTGACTTAGTCGAGGATCATCATCGTCATCATTAACAACCCATATTCACTGTTGAGAACGAGTCTCCTCTCAAATGGAGAGGGGTTAGACTAATAGTCAACAACACACGAATAGGATTAAGAAAATACTCAGATATGCAGGTTTCCTCACGATGTTTTTTCTTCACCGTTTGAAGCAAGTCTTAAAATGCAAATAACTGAAAAGTTAGAGGTACAAGCTCCGGACCGGATGCGACCCTACGCCCTCCAAATCAAAGGCTGACGTCATATTAATAAAAATAATTTTAATACTTGGAGGACATTACTTTGAATGTCTATAACATTTCTAAAAGTAAGACTTAAAAATACATTTCAAAAGGCGCCCTTGGTAAGGTGCTGACCGTGCCGATCACGCAAGCAGCAATCAGCATTCCTACGCTGAATTACCATTGATTTTTTCAATTCTTTGGGGCAGAACGCTACCAGCTCGTAGGTCGTCTATTGCCTCCCTGAGGCGTTTGCTGATCTCCTCGTGGAGAGTCTGGATGCTCCTGCCCCACGGATCTAGCGTCTCGACGCTAAATGGGAAAAAGTCATATTTGAAGCCGATACCACTGTATTTTAGTACCTTTTGCCGCTTCCGTGCTTTCACCGCCGCCGCGCCCAGTCCGTTGGTCAATTGCAAATGTTCAAGTCTACACCTACCTGAGGTTTAATCCAGAGGAAGTGTATATCCAGACCCTGGATCATAGTTTTGTAATGCTGGTATTGGTTGAAGAACTCTTCTCTCTGCTCAAAGTCGTAATCTTCTAACCAGTATTTCATCCAGGAGTCCAACTGAGTGGTGCTGAAGCCATAGTTAAACTTCGCATCCTTCACAGGTGGGAAGTTTGTACGAGAGTTTCTTTGAAAATGACGACGGATACGACTTTTCAGATCACGTATCATCTAGAAATTATTGAAGAAATTGCTAAGAATTGCATTAGATTAACCTAGTGAATTTAACTTTTTGACATTTTAAAAGTTACATTTTAGATAATCATTAATTATGTATATCTAATACTTAAACATCATCGTCATCATCAGCCGATCGATGTCCACTGCTGGACATAGGCCTCTTGTACAGACGTCCAAATACAACGTTCTTCAGTCCAAAAACATCCAGTGACTCCATCATACCCGCTTGGTTCACCATTGCATTTTCGGGTTTGTGGTCGCCATTCGAGTACCCTGAGACCCTAACGTCTTATCAGCTCTTTGAACTATGTGACCTGCCTATTGTCACTGTAGTTCTTCTGCTAATGTTCGCTTCTGTTCCATTCGATCACGCAAAAATACTACAACAACATGGTCGCTAACTATGAACACAATTATATTCCAATATTTTTTTTAAGAATATACGTACCTCTGGATAGAACCTAACCCGGACCGGCCTGATGGATGAATCATTTGCACATGAAGACTTGAGTTCCTCTGGACCCCACCACTCATTAGGATCCAGTTTCGGTGGTCCCATCACGTCTGCGGAAGATACCCATGCTGCTACCCCGATGACGAGGAACCCTACCGCCTTTAATTTTATCATCTAAAAACAGTACAGGTATGCCATAAATTAACTACATATTCTATACTAATACAAGTATTAATGAGAGATTAATTCTTGACAGAGTGATAGACAGACAGACGGAAAACCAAGTGATACTGTAAGGATTCCGTATTTTTCCGAACCCTAAAAATAAAACCCACCCCCCACCACTTTTTAATTTTCAGACGCCATTTTGAAAATTAATATAGCCTAGGTCATTACCACAGTTCTGTTGAACTCATATGTTAAAAACCGTCCAGCCGTTTGGGCTGTAGGGCGTGCCAAAGAAATGGACATACATACATACGCTTTACCCTCCTTTTGACGCTGTAGGGTATAAAACCTACATGCTACATGCTACATGCTGAATACTGAATATGCTAATTACTAAAAAAATATGTCAAAAATTTTAAATAATGCAAAACCACTCACCGCGGAGTCCAATTAAAAAAACGTACGAGAATACAATTTATCAGTCTCATTTATACCACTGAAACAATGTTTAAACAGTTGAAATAATTGTATTTTTTCAAGCTAAAATTAGCAACCTACTCTTCTCAGCAGAACCTGCCTTCTGATCCAGTGCTAGTCTTTACAAATAGTCATACTTGACGTTCCAAAGTGCTTATAAACTTCTCGAAATCAACGAATTTTGAATTTTGTATGCAATGGTAATGCAAGATGAGACTCAAACATTTTCGAGTACTTAGGTGTGTTTTGAATAAAGCCTCTTTATTTCCTGTAAACCTTATTACAATATATTTTGAAGTGTTTACCTAAGCTATGTTAGTAATAGTAAATAGTGATCATAAATATTTGTGTTAATTTTTATTTTTTATTATTACAGGAATCCCTTTAATTGGGTATAGGCCTCCTCAAATCTCTTTTCTGCGCTATTTTAATCAAATTTATCCCCGCTATCGAGATAATGTCATCTGCTCATAGCTTCCGTGGTATGTCCACGTTTCGTGTTCCTTGTGGACCAGTCCATTTCGTGCTTTTAAAAGTCCAACGCTGGTCTGAACATCTCGCTACATGGCCGGCTTAGCTCCATTTTAGTTTCAGAGCTTGGTGTAACACATCTGTCAATTTTGTCTTTTTTCGTATATCATGGCTTTTTATCTTTTGGTTTTTCCTTAAATGTAGCATGCTTCTCTCCATTGCTCGCTGACATGTTTTAATTTTGTTACTTATCTTGTTTGTAAACGTCCATGTTTGAGAGCCATAGGTGCATGCAAATACAAGTGTCCATGATAATCTTTTTCAAGCTTAGGTCGTAGTTACCTTTGAGCATTTCCTTGTGGGCCCAATATTTATTCCAGCTACACGTGACTCTGCTGTGGACTTCGTCTTCGTTATTTGTTTCAGGAAATGATACTTGTTTTCCTAAGTATACGTACTGCTACATACTCAAGTTCAGCACCGTTTAGCATTATTTTTTCCTTTTTGTCCATTTCTCAATATTTTTGTTTTGTTTAAGTTCATATACAGTTCTACATGTTTGTATACAAGTATATGGAAATGATAATTAGATGTATAAATAAAGAATAAATTAAATTATTGGTTAAATAATAATAAGTATACGTTTCTTAAACAAAAACATTTTTATGACTCTTCATCTTCTTCTTGCTCAAAAAGTTCACCGCTATGGAGTCGCAGTGCAAAAAATTTCACCGAATCATTTTACCGCGGCTAGTTGCCACGACTGGGATAAGGATCAGGTAGCAGCCAGTATTCTTGCCACCATTCCACGTGGGCATGATTTGTATAGTTATTAGGATAAGTTTGCTTAAGTTTGTTATTGTATTCTTTCCCAATAAATTTTTCCTTGATTTATACATTTATCACTATATTGTATTCTAAATTTGAAGTTTCTATGTCTGCTGGAAGAGTTTTGATGATCAGTCCGTGATTGACAAAATTAAGAAACTGTGACTAGTTATTACTCATAATCTATTCGTTTAATTTCAATTAAAATAGATCGTGTCTAGACAATGCATGCTTTGGTTCTGAAAATTCAGGCTTCTGGTTTCATCGACAACGAAGTTATAGAGGGAGGGGTAAAATGATTTTTTGCTCGACTTGGCGGACTAAAATTTTAAAACTGACATGGTGACTTCAGAGGTAAGAAATTTGACCTTGGTAATATCAGAAAACTAAATGTTTATCTTTTCGATTGTACAAACTTCTTCTTCAAACACAGCTGAAAATTTAGAAAAGTATCAAAGACTGTTGTTCATTTTCCCAAATTTTCAGCTGTGTAATAAATTGTGTATATGTACCTACAAGCTGTTGCCTACGGCTTACTGAGAAAGCTGTGGCGTGTACAAAGTTTTTAACTAGATAAGGAATTATACTTTTAAGTTGTACAAAATGGATAATCTCTTCTCTGATGCAGGTAATGAGTCCTCAGGGCGAGTTAATGATATTAAATACTGTTAGATAATGGGGATGATGACTAGGTTTGAATATATTGATTTTAATGATACATTCGGGTAAATAAGGTCAATGTTAACTAATTTATACATAAAAAGCAAAGATTGACTGGATATTTGCAAAATAAATAAGATTATAAAAGTTCAAAATCTATTAAAAATATTTTATCGTAATTAGATGAAAATTCATACAGTTTTAACTTCCTTACAGTAAATGTGACATTTTTTAATATATGAACTATAAACATAAACGCAGAAATAACAATGATATTAGTAATTTTGTTTAAACGCCCATACAAATCTAACGATCATTAATGGCCTACGACGTCATAAGTGCGTACCATTTTGTATGGGGCGTTTTTCAGGGATCCGCGGCAGCGTCGCAAATCTGACCCTTTAAATCCCTGTAGCTCCGAAAGTAATGATCGCAGATACCCTGTTACTTTTACAAAATTGCTTTACTATTAGCATACTCTTAATTTATATACAATTTAAAAAACTGTCATCATCCCTATTATGTTACTAGCGTATAATAAATGAGGCGCTCAACAGAGAAAATTTATACACAACTCAATGTTAGTGTTGAAAAAGGATGAGACTCACATCTCTACTTCAGAAGCCAAGAATAGAGAAAAAAACCGACCAAGTACGGGTCAGGCCACGTGCAGATTAGGGTTCCGTAGATTAAGTTAGCACTTAATGTAATACACAACAATGCCGATAACGATACCTACCCCCACCATGGGGTAGACGATAAAAAATTCATCCTCACTTTGCATGTAGGGAAGGAACCCTAAAAAAAACATTTTTCAAGATTTTATTTTACGACACATATTTACATTTTTAATGTACATACTCAGGGTAATTTACAGCTTTCTAATAATAATAGTAATAGTCTCTGCGCTAAACTGCGGACATGGCGAAACTATGAAAGTTCCTTGTGGACTACGGAACCCTAAAAAGGCTTAAATATGTTTTATTATCGTGTAATCGTGTTCTTTAAGCACTTGAAAAAAAGCACAGTTATTTTGAAATCACAGACAGACAAGTCAATTTTATTTATAATATATACTTATTAATTTTTCGAATAAAAGCACTTAATTAAATCTGTTCCTAACTGATAATACTCGAAATTGTCAAACTTTTTTGAAGTTTGAGCCTGAAAAATGACACACGACGTGATTTAATTAGGAGATAAAGACGTACCGCTAAGCGATTTAGCGTTTCGGTACGATGTCGTCGAAAGAAACCGAAAGGCCCGCTTCCATCTTAGATTGCATCATCATTTACCATCTGGTGAGATTGTATCAAGTGCTAACTTATAAAAAATAAGGTAATTAGTAATTACTCAATGACTCTATTTATATAATAGCGCAGTTATATCAATTAAATAATTATTAAGTTAAGAGCATCGTCATCATCATTCTACAATTTACTTGGGTTTTATAGACACAGATATTCTTAGTCTGAAATTAGCCCAGTATCAAATCGAAGTTTCGAAAATAATTTAATATTAAATGGCCGTTAATTTGTGCTAACGTTGTAATTCCATTTGTTTAATTAGGTATTTCAGCTGAATAACTAGGGAACAACAGCTAGCCTTGAATATTTGCTGTTTCTATACACACGTATAAGTCAATACTTATGCAAATATACCAATGTATATTTGCAAATTTAAAATTTATACATTTACTGGTATTTGTTCAGATGTTAAACTGAATTCATAACAAATAATTGAATATGAAAATTAGTTCCTAAATAGGTATATGCTCTTTTATATTAATATGACGAATGATTATTTTTGTGATTATATCACAAGTGTGTAGACGACATACGCTTACACAGATGTGTTTATTTTAACTTTAATTCCATTGTATTTATAATATTTCCATTAGTCACACCTTATGTAAGCCTTATGTTTCCAAGGTCTTTATAAAGTAGTTAAAATGTAATTCAAGTATTATCATCATGGAGGTGCATGCCCCGAACCGGATTCGAACCCACACCCTCCGGAATCGGAGGCAGAGGTCATATTCACTGGGCTATCACTGCTCACTGCTGTTGTGTGCATTTTAAGAAATTAAATATCACGTGTCTCAATCGGTGAAGGAAAACATCGTGAGGAAACCTGCATACCAGAGAATTATCTTCATTCTCTGCGTGTGTGAAGTCTGCCAATCCGCATTGGGCCAGCGTGGTGGACTATTGGCTTAACCCCTCTCATTCTGAGAGAAGACTCGAGCTCAGCAGTGAGCCGAATATGGGTTGATGACGTATTATCATCATCATTACCCTGAGCCAATAAGCTTCTAGAAGGACATTTCCTGGAAGGAAGGCAGGGCATGAAAGGAATGCCTATCATTAGTGTGTCAAACTCTCCATCTCTGCATCCCCTAGAAACAGTGGCGTAGCTTGTCTTAGAGAGGGGCCCTGTATTAAAGTTAGTTGGGGGGCTCCAATAGACGAGCGACCAATCCCGAAAAATCTCTTTAGTTTTTTATTCAACTCTATCACCAAACAGTAAAATTGGTGCCAAAATGTTTGTTGTGACATACTATTTTTTTATCACGTGTAGGAACATTGAAATAAATTAAGAAAATAGCTAAATTTATAATTTTCAAATTTCGTGAAATTTTTAGGCTTTTCCCGAGCAAACCCGAGTTTGCTCTTTTGACTTTTGTAATTTCTGAGGTGAAACTCTATAATATGCAGTATTTTTTTGTTTTTTCGGGAAGCACCAGATACAGGATACGAGGCCCTGTAGTCCGGGGGCCCCATATCATTGATACGGCTGATACAGCGGTAGCTACGCCCCTGCCTAGAAATCTTGTTAGTGTTCTTTACTGCATCTAGCGACTCCCGTTTAATTTTGCACTAATTCTAACGATCAAGCTTTGTACTTAGTTGTTCTTTTTAACCCTCAACGCAAAAAGAGCGTTGTTATAAGTTTGATGTGTCTGTCTGTCTGTCAGTCTGTCTGTGATACCATAGCTCCCGAACGGATGAAGCGATTTTAATGTAGTTTAATGTAGTTTTTTGTATTAAAGGTGACTCACGGGCGAGTGTTCTTAGACATATTTGATGATAATCGGTTAAGCCGTTTAAAAGTTGTAGGCGTTGAAAGTGGGGAAGAACAACCGAATGTCTGCAGATATACTAGAGAGGGGTCTCAAATGAAAGCGCACCGAAAGACAATATTGACGATTTGATCAAGAGTGTAATTAATAATATCATGACATTCGGGGATTTTTCAAAATTTTCAATTTTATGTTATTGATTTATTTGATTTCATTTTAACTCTTGTCTAGGGTCAGCGGAACATATAAAACTGATATTGTAAAGCTACATTTTCCTTGATGTCATAAGCTATTCCTTAAATAGCTCAGAGCCTGACAATAATTATAATAATGTACCCCTACTACAGACTTTAAAGAAAATTTTCATTACTTTGGCTTACTGAAATCAACAGAAAACATGAGCGATTATTCAGGAGATTAGTTCATTCAAAATAAGTAAAAAAATAACCGCGTTCGTGGCTCGATAACAGAAATATAAGGGTTTTATTTTGTCACTTTAGAACCCTCCCATTACATTACTCAGATAGTCAGATTTTCAAAATGCACACCTTTTAGCTATCAACTCACCATATCCATTACTCATATCGTCAGATTTTCGAAATGCACACCTTTTAGCTAACAACTCACCTTCCATATCTTAATCTGACGTGTTGGTTGAGTATTTTTGATGTTATTATTTTTTTTGGTTGCCCTTATTACGTATATATACGTACCAGCCAATATTAAGGGCTCATACTTGGTGGTACTGAACAACGTGCAAGGTATACTCCCTTTAGTTCATCTGCCGCTTTCGAGTAACTGCAAAAATCCCGTCTTCGGCTCTCCTACTATAAGAACAACTTGTTATCCAATTTCATATATCTCTCTACACGTAAAGTAAGATAAAATTCACCACCAGTAATGCTACATCACAGTCTGCGTTAAGCGTCCATTGGAATGACGAACCGAATTGACACATAGACTTAGATATTTCAGCCTCGAAAGGGGCTGAAAGATTTGATTCGGGGATGCAAGATCCTCTGAACCTTATCCAGGTACAGATGGTGACCTCGAGGCAAGGTACCAAATCGAAAAAAGAAGACACAAACATAAAAAATTGCCTATTGCATATCAATGGTACCCAAAATCTTTAGTAGATGGTGAAACAATTTGTTTTTGATGTCATCATAAGAAATAAGAAATTCGGTTTTACAAAAAGCGCCATGTTATATGAATATTATACACCGCCATGCTTATTTTTGCCGCCAAGTAGCATTGCTGTAGTCTACTCTGAAGTGAGACTGAGAGGGAGTAATTCTGACTGGGATTCTTGTGTAATTAAAGGAAAGTTTGACTTAATCCCTATGCCTTCGGGTGGTATCCACCAATAACGAGCAACATTGTGTATATAGGATGTGTTCCTTGCGTGCCCTGATAAGTATTTATAGTCCATGGTTTTCCACTTGCCATCAAGTAGGCTATCTACTTAGCCCGTCACTTAATACTTTAAAGCCAAATAGTTTTAAATAGTTTTTGTAGTTTTAAAAACCTTTCCCTAATAAAGAAATCCTATGATAGTGAAAAAACCATACAAGTGCGTGTCGGGCCACGCGCAGTGTAGGGTTCCGTAGAATAAATGAGCAGTTAAATCCCTTATGTAATGCACATAAATTCCGATACGTATATCCCACTACCCTATGGTATAAACCAAAGATAGTTTTATAATATAGATCGGTTGCGTCTATACAGGTTGACTGGTGCTAATCTTTGACTTTCACTAACTTACTTTACTTTTACTTGACTTAACGATCATTAACAGATACCGACTGGGACCGACGGCTAAAAGTCCGTTTATATCTACAGACACAGGTTCAGGTTTCAGCCGCGAGATTTCTTTCACGAAAAGGATTCTACAGACATGAACCGCACAGACAAAATATTCTTTCCGCGAATACTGGCCGGGCGCGGCTGCGTTACGATAGATATAACTCATGTTAATAAACACTGTATAGAAGAATATTATTTTGTCTGCCACGGCACGTGTCTGGCACGCTAAATGTCTGTAGATATACGGATCTTTAACGTGCTCTTCGGCTTTGTTTTAGGCGAGGATCCGTAACAGTATCAACGTTACGACTCTGGGTTTCTTCTGAGAATATTTCGGTAGAGTACACATGTTTTTCACAGTTCGATTTCAACCCCAGGATCTAGCGATCTAGTCTAGACTTCAGAGGAAGCCGTATAGGCTGAATGAGTATCGAGAGCTAATCGACCAACGAACTGGTTGATGACGTAAGGAGGTACTTTATTAAGGATCCATTTATTATTGGTTATTACGAGGACAATAACAAATAATTAACTTTACGATTCACATTTGTTTCTTTTTTATTTTAAACAACAATTACAATTCCGTTTTTGTGTTCCGGTAATCCAAGATGGCCTGCATCCCAAGGAAGACATTGTCGATGAAAAGTTTCGGCAACTCGAATGCCAAGAAGTGACCTCCATCGTCGAGTAAGGTAACTCCGCGAAGGTGGGGGTACTTTAGCTTGCTCTTGGTCATGCCAAGGAACTCGTTGGCAGCTTGGCAGCTCCACACTGGCACTGGTGTTGGGAAGCTAAACAATGAAAAGAAGAATATTATTATCAGTAGGCTAGTTGATTGACAGAGCGAGATCTCCATCTTTATTTTAAGGGATTTGGAGCTTGGAGCCGTCTTGCAGCTCCAATGCGGGTTGGCAGGCTCAGGCTAGTCTTTTTTTTTTATTCTTTACAAGTTAGCCCTTGACTACAGTCTCACCTGATGGTAAGTGAAGAAAGAAGGTAACCCAGGACCTCCGTTTTGTAAATCCACTGCGCATACCACTGCGCCACGGAGACCGACAAAAATGTCTCTATAAGTTCTCATCACTTTTATAAATGTTAATGATTATAACTGGAATTTCCTAAATAAACATAACTATCGAAAAAATACTTTGTTAACTTAGCAAATATCTTCCTACTTTGACATTATCCGCGAAAAACTAACGAAGCTTTCGTATCTGAACGATGCTCCGGTTTCGAGATGAGAAGTGCGTAAAAGGTTTTCTGTTGGACCTGGATGACGTTGTCGCATGGAATCCTCTGTTTTTCAGGGACAATAGCAAAGCAAGATAAATTAATTACTACTCTAAACAAAAAAAAATGTTACATATGAAAGAATTTTTCAAATCGGCCCAGTAGCTTTTGAGTTTATATGTGACATGCAAAAACATAAATTTTTCCTCTTCATAATATGCGTGTAGATAACTCGTCTTACTCGTCAATGGCCAAGGCGCGATTCTTGTTGCTGAAGAACTCGCCGTATATTCTCATGGAAGTGGTGATGGTGTTGGTGCTCCAGTACGCCATCATGTTGTCCAGCAGCTCGTCCTTGGAGAAGCGGTAGGAGAGGCCGCCGTCGGGCAGGTCGCGGTGCTCCAGCTTCGTGCCCGTGGAGAACTTCTCCAACATGTAACACAGGAACCCAACGGCGGAGTCCGATAGACTGGCTCCTGCAATGAACAATTCAATTATGAAATTTTCAAAATTCTTTCGATTCTCTCAACTGGCAAAAACAACCCTCAAAAAAAGGTGGTGGTAGTGGTAGTATGCTAGCGGACGCCTGCGACTTTATCCGCCCTGACATTTTTAATCCAGCCTTGTCGCAAAATCTGTTCTTTGCGGACGTTTACTAACTATAAACTAAATTAAATTACCTCCCTGCCAAATTTTATATTTGTATTTTGTGTATTTCGTGATAGATTCCTACGAAGGAAATATTATTTACAAAATATATGACGCTCTGACTAATATTTGTAGTGTATAGTTCCACGTGGATAAAGACGTGGGGTAAATACTATAAACTAATATACCCTAGAAGATGCCGAATCACTTTTGTCTCGTCACAAATCATACGAGTCAGGAACCACATGATCTGCCCCCAGATACTGTAAAGTTACAGCGCTGTACCATAGTTGGTTTCCATCGTAGAAATAAAATTCTAATTCTAATAAATCTTCTTAAAGGCGAATATTACATGGACGAGCATAAAATAGCGGAATCGCACCTCTGCTGTTTCAATTATAAACGTCCCTGCGTATGGCGTGCGAGTCGACTGGACGGCAAAATCCTGCCAATTCTCATTCACTTTTGCAACTTTAGATTACTTTAAAACACTATAACATGTTTGTCCGTCTGTACTCGTGAAATAATATAAATATTCCAATTAATTTTAAGAAACCTTACTTTTACATACTATTATGATCTCTACCAAAATGTGGCGCTATTCGTATTTTTAGTTATTTTGTATCTCCCATGGCTTACCCAGAGTTTCTGGTTTCGTGGCTTGTTCATGTATGTAACCAGTCTCCTCTATTATATTCGTGAGATTTGGAATCTTGGCAGCCTCCCCTGAAGTCAGCTGCGTGGAGGCGACCATGGCTCTGGCTAAAGTTTTGGTCTCCGCGCAACTGTTCTGCATTGAAAACAAAATACGTTATACCATTTTTCATATTTCATGTATCTCATCTCTCGTACGTATTTAGATTATAACATACCTATACTCGTATCAATCGAGCTGAGACACGTAGATTGTTATCAGCAAGTCACTTTTAGTTCTCTTAATTTTTAGTAGTAATAGCCATCTTAATCCTACTCGAATTCTAGATTGATACAATGAGCTGCCTTATAAAATATATATAAATGTAGTCCTTCATACACATGAGACATTTTTACGTACGTAATTAATACTCTAATATATGTAGCGCCTATATTGTTGTCTGAAGT
Source organism: Bicyclus anynana (assembly GCF_947172395.1). Classification (NCBI taxonomy): domain Eukaryota; kingdom Metazoa; phylum Arthropoda; class Insecta; order Lepidoptera; family Nymphalidae; genus Bicyclus; species Bicyclus anynana. Next base: position 777,622 of record NC_069084.1, read on the forward strand.
CGTATCACGACTTTAGTCGTAAGGTACCCTAGAAAAATGTAATAATAATGGCTGTGTGCGGGCCTGTCATGGATATTTTCCGTTTAGGGATAGTAGTAAGTAGTTAGGAAAAACATATAATGATTAATAGACAGCTTACCATTTGGCGTAAAAGCAAGCATTAGGCTATGTAGTATAAAATAATGCATACGCTAGAATTAAGGAAAGAATGTTTACCTGCATCAACAGCAAGTTGGAATGGAAACCCAGCACGTTGTCGGGGTAGAGTGTGGAGATGGCGCTACCGATGATGGAGCCCCAGTCACCGCCCTGGATGTAGAACTTGTCGTGGCCGAGTCTTGCCATCAGGTTTTTGAAGATTACTGCAATCTGGGGTGGCGCCATTCCACGTCTGACTGGTGCCTATTTATTTGACAATATTTTATAAGTGTTTATGCCTCGGTATGGCTACAGATCAATTGATCAGTTGAAATCCTGGATAATGCTATAAAATATTGAGATTTTTTTCTTTCAATAAATTATCCGTAGCACCCCAAAATTAGGATGACTGTGGTGCACTCTCCTGCGATTCTTTAACACTTTAAACCATTGCCGACGGTCACTGTCATTTTAACTTTTAGACTTTACCTGTATTGGAACTGTGTGGTTAAGTCTCAGAACTGCTCTCCGACTGTCTGAGCTGTTAATGGAATGACTATTCCATTAACAGCATGGTTGTTCCTGATATAAGCTTAATTTGCTGAACACTAAATTTAGGTTTCGGCCAACAAAATGAACTTATTAGGTAGTTCTTTACAAGAGATACAATAAGAACAGGTAGAAAGGACAGCACTATAGTTGAGAAGTCCATCGTATTAGGATAACCCAGTGGTTCAGAGAGCAGGAATATTGCTCGAGCACTTGATCTCTCTCCTCCAATGGGAAGTCGCATCATTAACTAGAACCTTCAATCAATGTGCCATCCCATCGAATTATCAGAATGAGTGTGCAGAAATTTCACCTGAGGTACAAGTTGTGTAGATGACTTGCCTCAACATTGGTGGGCCTAACCAACATTTTGATTAGGAGAGTAGTATTATTTACAAAGTTGTTCGAGGTGATTTTGGTAGAAATGTCACTTACATCGGAAAATCCAAACGCAGGCAAACTCGGTGCAATGATCTCGAACACAAACGGATATTTTTGGTACGGACAGCTCAATCCAGGGATGGCGTCGTAGAATTCCCGAACAGAACCTGGCCGACCGTGAAGCAGTAGCAGCGGCAAAACTATTTTGTCGGAGACACCCTGAAAAATTTCAATATTAATTCAGAAATCTTGTATATAACAGTGAATGTTTCTTTAGCTTCTTAATGTTGATGTTAAAAGCAACTGATCCGTTTCTTACCTCTTTTTTGTAGAATTAACACTAACTGTATGAAAGTCTTTGCAAAAGACAAAAAGCATGACATGTGCAACCCTCGATGGGAGAGTCCGAACTCTCCTCTCGAATAGTTTAGGAATTGAATTGCGTCGAAGTCGAATGTCGAAATATGCGTTTTTGAAAACGGCCGTATCTTTTTTTAGTAAACTTAGAAGTTTGATTTTTTCACAATTTCATGGGACCATAGTCCTGAGTATTGTTTAAACTTCAACTTAATACCTCTACATAGTCCCGAAATAACGAGTCATGAACTCTTGGCAGACGTTCCGTGTCTTCCTATTGAGCTACGGAACCTTGAAAATTATGCCTCTAAAGAGCAACTAGAGCTGGGCCTAGCCTTAGGCCCAGCTCTAGTTGCTCTTTAGTAGTCATAGTAGTCATATTTATATACATTTCTTCGTTTCCACAGAAATCCCTTATGTGAGCAGTGCGATGAGGCTAAGCTATGAAACAGAAGATCTGAGCCATGCAACGAGCCATCAATATTGGATGATGATGATTTTCGTAGAATCAAAAGATACACGCACCGCACATTTGGAATCATCTGGCTTTACATGGATGAAGTGTATATCCAGACCCTGGATGTTGGTCTTGTAGTGCGGGAACTGGTTGAAGTACTCCGCTCGCTGGGTGAAGTTGTACTCGTTCGCCCAGTAGTCCACCCAGGGCTGTAACACGGTGGTGTTGCAGCCGTAGCGGAACCCGACGCCCTGGAGAGGCGGGGTCAGCGGCCGGTGAGTCAGCAGACGGTCGCGGAGATCCTCGATCATCTGTCAAGGAATTATGTATGTCAAACATGAAAAAATGGCGACAGTCTTGTATTGGAGTCGGTCATCTTGAAATATAATTATTTTACTTTTTCAGAACACCCGGCGGTAATCATGTATTTTATTTGATTGGGGGACTTTGTGTTAATCCAGGTTATAATGTATCTCCGTACTAAGTTGCAGTGTAAGCCATGTTGAGGTCGGAGTTGGTGTCTCAACTTGGTGTCACGAACGTACACTCCCGTGTCATGGAGAGCACGTTGAGTCGTCTGTCCTAGTCATTATCAATAACATCTGGTAGTGGTCATACGTGTGTTATACATCTGACAGTCATCATGGTGGGAAGTAGTCATTCAAAAATTAGACCTTTTGTACCCTGAGGACCATAGGCCATCAATCATTAACTCGTAGTCGCCCATAAGTCAGATGGACAGATAGTAATAATGGTATTCTAAAAGGTTGTGGTATGGTAAGTGATAGTTTCAATGGAATTACTTCATCATCGAATTCGACGTGGAAGTCCCTTATGGAGTCATCGGTTTGTCCCCGCCTGTCGGCTGGCCCCCACCACTCGTTGGGGTCCAGCTGCGGCAGGCTCGGAGCCTGCGCGAGCACCAGTGCAACAGCTCCCAGCAGCAGGGCGAGGGTCCGGGTCACGTCACACATCGCCATCTGTATACACATACAGGTATTAGACATCGAGTATAGTAAAAGACGTAAACAAGCCTCAGACCAATTATAGAAGGACCTGTATCGCACTCATAGTCACGAACAAAATTGCCTGTCATTTTCTAAGGAAAACAAGCTTAGATTTGGTAAATATCTTATACTAAACTAGAAGTTTTTGCCCGTTTTTTACACAATTCAATTACACAAAAACGTATTTTTACGGAGTTCTTTAACCGACGAATACGATTACAACTATTTAACATCGATTCTATAGATACAGTTTTTATAATCGCATTAGATCGTTGATCATATACTTTGACAGAAAAGTAACGTCTAGCGAGGCAGGTCCTATACAATAATTAGTCTGAGAAGCAAGCTCATCCAGATATGGTGGATTAGAAGCACGTTTTTGGATTTTGTAGTGACGATAAGCATGTTAACTTATGTAGAAACCTGCAATGGTGGCACGTTTTCTACGTATCTATGCATCTTATTGTGAAGTCACTTGGAAGTTTATTATCATTACCAACAGGGTGGTAACCAGCCAAGAACGAAACTATCCATTAGACAAGTCTTTAGTCAACTTAGAATACACTTCTTGGAATGGTTATTATGGTTAACAAGCAAAGTGTTCCACGCCATCAGAAAGATTTAATTTTAAAATTAAAATTAGTTAAAAATTACTTACTGCTCAGGTTACAAAATGAAACTATACAAAGTGGGTGAAATACTTGCTTCTGTTTATATAGTAAATATCAATTCAAATAAAGTTTGAACAGCTGTTCACATCGTTTGTTACACCCCTCTTCGTGTCTTTATCTTATAAATAAAAATCTTGTATGTTTCGTGATCGCGTTACTACATTAACTAATACAAATAAGAATACTAAAAATAATGTAATTCAAGATTTTTTTTTAATTTTACCCCGAAAGGGTTAAAAAGGGGTTGAATTTTTTTGAATATAAATCTTACATGTTTCGAGTTAGAGGACTATTTATTATTTACAAAACATGAGAAAATATAAATAGAAAGTTTAAATCGGTTTTCACGCAGACAAAGTCGCGGTGGTCTGTTAGTTACTTAAAAATATTATAAAGAGGTAAAGTTTATGATATTGTAGAGGGTAATCTCTAGATCTACAGAATCGATTTTAAAAATTCTTTTACCATTAGAAAGACACGTTTTTGTCTTTGTCACTAAATAATAACTAAAGATGTAGAAATCAAAAGATTTGTTTTAAAGCAGGTATTTTTTTACTGTACATTTTTGTATAAAACTTTTAGATGGTCAGGTCCCTCATCAAAGTGTCCCTCGTTCTGGTCATTGGGATAGCAGCAAGCACCACCAATGCAGAAATTCTACCGTAATCCGACCCCAGTGAATGGTGGGGTCCAGAATCTACGCAAGGCCAAACTAATTGCACCATCAGTCCCTTCAAAGTTTTTTTCTCTCAATAGGTTAGCAATAAAATAAGTACATATGCAATCACATTGATCATATTATAGTGTAAATTATTTTTCCCTGAGTAGCTTGATCTTTATTACACGCTCGATGTTTATATTTACAAAAATTTTGAAAATCAAAATTTCTGAGAAACGGAACAAGATAAAGTACCACATTCTGGCTGTTAAGTTGTGTATCTATTAATTAAACAACAGTACAAAGCAGCTGGTTAGTAACAATTTTTGATGACTTGATTATTGATACAAGTTGGGAGGAGAGGAGTTCATCAAAAATTGTTACTAACAGCTAGAAAGGAATTAATTGTAAAAATCCTAAAGTAATACCTTGACCAGTTTTCACAGCTATCGAAATACTGACTTCTTAAAATTAGTTTCATACGTCTTAGAACACCGTTTAACATTTCCATGGATTTAATAGGAGGGGTAGAGTAGTAGGGGTAGGAGTAGGGAAGAAGTGCACATAAGTCAAAGCGAAGATTAACCGGGTCCGCTGGTTTGTATATAGATTAATAGATCGATAAATAAACTTTACTTGTAAATGTAATAGACAAGATTAAGTAGTACTTTGTGGATTTAATAATTAATATGCATTGTTAATTCGCAGATGATAGCAGATCTCAAAATACGGCTCAACCGGAAATCAACCCCTCCACTGGCAGGGGTTGCCTTTGAATACGGTTTCAACGCCGAACAAATATCACATTGGGTGAAATATTGGTCAGGAGATTACAACTTTAGGGAGAGGCAAAGCTTCTTCAACAAATTCCCGCAATACAAGGCCTGGATCTGCATTTCATCTGGGAGAAGCCTCAGGTAACAAAAAAATATATGAGTGGATAAGGCCTATCGTCGGGTAATGGACAGGCAAATGGCAAATGGAGGTATACAAGGAGGCAAGTGCATAAATCTAAACTTTCTTTTGCGAATTCCTTAATAAAAAAAGCTCTTCTGGCTCTTCATAGACTGACTAATTTTAGTGGGTATACTTGAACATTACAACAAACTATTGTGATAATTCTCAAGTCACGTATTTAGTTATTCACTGTTAATTTTAACTGATCAAAATTACTAACCAGTGTGTTTGCCGTTGAGATTTTCTTTACCAATATCGGCTTTACGGAATACGAAAAATGCGGCTGTTATTGTTTTTATGTTTATTTTATTAGGTGGTTCTTTTTTTTACCTGATATTGCGTTTTTTTTTCAAACGGACCAATAGCGATCGACTCACTATATTAATGTCTTTCCGAGACTCATATTTTTTGAAATAGGTACTTGCTTACCTAACATTTATTATTGAAACTGAGTAAATTAAAAAAGTATGGTTGTGAGTATAAATACCTACTATGTGGAAGAATATCTGCTCTTAATTCGATTCATAGGCACTTTCATTCACACGCGTGGGTCTCGTTCCCGTAGGAATACGGGGATAATATATAGCCTATAGCCTTCCTCGATAAATGGGCTATAACAGTGAAAGAAATTTCCAAATCGGTCTGGTACTTCCTGAGATTAGCGCGTTAAACCAAACAAACAAACTCTTCAGCTTTATAATATTAGTATAGATTATTAGGTAATTGTTTTCATAATTCTCGATCAACGGTAAATAGAGTTGGTGGACCCCCCCACTAGGTGGAACGAAGACATCAAGCGGGTTGCAGGGAGCCGCTGGATGCTGGTGACGGCTTTAGTAGACTATGTAAGAGGCCTTTGTCCAGCAGTGGTCGTCCATCGGCTCGGATGATGATTCCTATACTGTAAACGTCATCGAGATACAGATCTTACTGTATCTTGATATTCAGCTGAATATATGGCCAACAACAAAGTAATTTTGTAGTTTTGTTTTCCTTTTTAAGTACGGAACGCTAAAACATTTATTAAAGAAACACTAGCTCAAAATACTTAATTTACAATGCAAATATTTAAATAATATTCCAATTATTACTTAGATGATAACACACTACCTGCATGGCAAACTGGCTAACGATAAAAACTCAAATATAAAAGAAAATTTTTCATAATAGTTTCTATCAATAATACTTAACGGTTATGACTAAGTACCTGAAAATTAATTAAGTTACTTTAGTTACCAAAGCGAAAGTTACATAGCCACAGAAATTTTAACTAGCGGTAAGTGTTGTAACTCAGTCTATTGACATTAATATGACATGTAATAATAGTGGTTATGTTCCTATTGACCAGAGTACGAATGATAGTACTGTCTCAGTCGTTAATTGTAATTTAACCGATCCAGTTACAAGTATTGTAACGCAGTCTTTTGACATGTTTACAACCTGTACTAATAGTACAAATATTTCTATACCTGACTACAGTACCAATCCTAGTACTGTTACAATTGAAAATATTTTAAACTAGAAAATACGACAACGGAGGTGCACTGTAACATTAACCTTGTACACCAAAACATACAGAGCATCAACGGCAAGGAATTAGAAGTTGAACTATTTGTAGAAAAATTCAATATACACATCTTATGTATTACGGAGCATTGCCTCACTAACTCACAGCTGTCAGTACTTAATATTAATAATTATTCATTGTCAAGTGTGTTCTTCAGAAGGGCTGGTCATGGTGGCTCTTTAATTATTTTACATAATAACTTAAAATGTAAGGATCGAAAAGATATAGTTAGCCTTTCTGTAGAATGCATTGTTGAACTATCCTGTGTGGAGTTGGAACAAATTGTTATAGTATGCGTGTACAGACCCCCTCCGGCTGACTTTGATCAATTTGAAGAGGTAATGGAAGATGTAATGAGGCGATTGTGCACATCTTCCAAACAAATACTGATTTGCGGCGATTTTAATGTTGATATTCTAACAGAAAACTCAAAGTCTGTTAGATTTCTTAACTTATTCAAATGTTTTGATTTGACACATGCTTTTAACGAACCTACTAGGATAACCGCAACTTCAGGTACCTGTCTAGATAAAATATTTTATAATTGTGTGCTTGAGAGAAAGAAGATAATAAATAATTTAAGCTCTGATCATAGTGGTCAAATAATTACTATTTTAAATAATAAAACCAATAACAATCAATGGGTAAAGTATAGGCCAATAACTGAAGGTAAATTAGAGCGATTCAAAAACACAATTATTTCTAAAATTCCAAGTCTTGCATTTGAAAATAGTCATCCAGACTTACTCTTTGGTACACTTTTCAAGACAATAGACAGAGAGTTTAGTAAAATTTTTAACTTCAAACGCATTAATGCTAGCCAAAAATTAAAGTTTAGCGAATGGGCTACTGTAGGTATCTATAAAAGTAGAGATAAATTGTACGAGTTGTACGAAAAAAAACAATATACTCAAACGCGAACTTATTTAGATTATGTAAAAAGATACTCAAAAATTTTCAAACGTGTTTGTATTCTTGCGAAATCGTTACACATCAAACAGAAAATAATTGAGTCTGAGAACAAGATACAAACCACCTGGAATATAATTAATAGAGAATCAGGAAAAATCAAACCGCGTGATACGAGTTTTGAATTAATTGTCAATGACAAAAAAGTAAACACTGATAACGAGGTTGTTAATGCCTTTGAAGATTTTTTCCAGAATGTTCCTATCTTGTTAACAGATTCACTGGATTCGTCTGCTACGGAAGCTCAGAGACTATTAAGAGGCAATGTTAAAGAGTGCAACGATCTTTTTGAATTTCACCATATCACTGTATCTGACATTAAAAAATCTTTCAATTTGTTAAAATTAAAAAGAACTGGAGATCTGTGGGGCATGTCAGTGAAAGTAATATCTAATATAATTGATGTCATTGCTCCCCACTTAGCCATTATTTTTAATGAATGTGTGGACTTAGGTATTTTTCCGAACCTAATGAAGCATGGCAAATTGATACCACTTTTTAAATCAGGAGACAAATCAGATCTTAATAATTATAGACCGATTACAATATTGCCAACACTTAGCAAGGTCTTTGAAAAAATCATATTAAATCAACTTTTATGTCATTTTAATTTAAATAACTTGTTTCATCCTGAACAGTATGGTATTACAAAAGGTCGCAATACTACTGATGCAGGGGCTAAACTTTTAAAACATATTTATGAAGCATGGGAAAGTTCTAAGAATGCTATTGGTGTGTTCTGTGATCTGTCCAAGGCGTTCGATTGTGTTGACCATAACACTCTTTTACTCAAGTTAAGCCACTATGGCATCAAAAGTGTTGCGCTTGATCTCATTGCCTCTTATCTCAGTGATAGAACACAAAAGGTATGCATAAATGATATAAAGTCGCACGGTTCCACTACCAAAATGGGCGTCCCACAGGGTTCAATTCTGGGTCCTTTTTTATTCCTAGTGTACATAAACGATTTACCATTCCATGTCAGCGGCATATGTGAGATTGTACTGTTTGCTGATGACACATCCTTAATTTTTAAGACGGACAGAAATAAAGATAACTCTGACGACGTAAACCGTGCCATGTCGCATGTGTCGCATTGGTTCACTGCAAATAATCTACTTTTAAATGCCAAGAAAACTAAATGTATTGAGTTTTCAGTGCCAAATGTAATAAAATTAGAAAAGTCTATAATGATCGATGGTGAAACACTGGAAATGGAGAGTTCCACAGTTTTCCTGGGAGTGACCTTGGATTGTAAACTTCAGTGGGGTGCTCATATAGAAAAACTGTCTGGTAAACTCAGCTCAGCGGCATTTGCAGTGAGAAAAATAAGACAGTTCACTGATGTTGATACAGCTAGGCTAGTTTATTTTGCGTACTTTCACAGCGTAATGACTTACGGAATTTTATTGTGGGGCAAGGTTGCCGATATACAATCTATATTTGTACTTCAGAAAGAGCAATTCGAGCAATATATCAATTAAATCACGCGAGTCCCTTCGTCAAAAGTTTAAAGAAATAGGTATACTAACAGTAGCCTGTCAATATATATATAACAGTATAGTCTATGTAAGACAAAATATTAATTTGTACAAACGAAAAGGAGATTTAAACCCACGTCTTACTAGACACGGGCATAAGTTAGTTATTTCTGCATATCGTCTCCAAAGAGTAAAAAAATCTTTTGTAGGTTTGGGTGTACTCTTCTATAACAAGATCCCCAAGACTGTGATGGACCTGCCAATGCATAGCTTTAAGCAATGTGTTAAAAAACATTTACTTAGTCGAGGTTACTACAACATTAATGAGTTCCTTAAAGATAAAAGCGCTTGGAGGCCATTGGATCAGCTTCCACCTTCACACAGGAAATAAAACTATAAGAAATTGTAATTGTTATCAATTGTAAATTATAATACTGTATGACTTTTTCAAAAGAGCAACTGTTGAGTTTCTTGCCGGTATCTTCTCAGCAGAACCTGCCTTCCGAACCGGTGGTAGAATCTTTACAAATAGTCAACTGACGTGTCAAAAGTGCTTGTAAACTGAGCCTACTTGAAATAAATGATTTTTGATTGATTAATTGATTGATTGAATTTTTTTAAACATACGTACTTTTATTTCATACAAGAAATTAAATATATTCTATACGATATAGGTTGTCAGGTTGTCTCTCTCTCTTTAAATCGTCGGAACCGATTTTTAAAATTATTTTACATATAGAAAGTCACGTTATTTGTGAGTATCATAGGCTATGTTTTATTCCGTTTATTCTTACGGGAATGGGAACTAAGCAGAGCGTCTGATAGTATTTTACTAATTTTAGATGGTGAAGTTATGGAGTCTCTTGGTGCTGATCAGCACCGCAGCATGTCAGCATGTCGCTCAGCCGGAAGTGCCCGAGCCCCCGGTGCTGGACCCCGACGAGTGGTGGGGTCCGGAGGACACGCGGTACACATGCAATACAACGATCAGACCATTCACTGTTAAATTCCTGCCAGAGGTAATACTTATAGATATGGCCAGGTCTCCCTCTTTGAAGGGAGTTTGTAGTTTAAAGCCACCATGCTACTACAATGCAGGTTGGTGGCGTTGGAGATAATGTTTGACTCTTTCTCTATATTATAATGAATTTCTGAAATATAAGTTAATAATAGCTATTTTTAATTTATATATTTCGTTGAACCTAAAATCAGCTTTATCCTCACTGATAAAACAACAACTGCATCGTTGATTCAGTTGTTAACCTATGTGGGTTCGGATCACAAGGTTCTTCTGGGTTCGGGTCTTGGGTCATGTTGACCAGACCTTTCCCTGTTAAATTCCAGCCAGAGGTAACAAATCATCAGCCTACATAATAATATATGAATGACCCATTAGCCTGGTCTCCCCACTTACAGGAGATGGGATTTGTAGTTTACCACCATCATGCTGCCACAATGTGGGTTGACGGGCTTTTTGTTTGGTTGCTTTTACTACTTTGAATTTATGCTATGATGGAAATAATTTCTGAAGTATTCAAACTAAATAGGGTGAATTTCAAAATTTAAAATTTCAACTTATTAATATATGCTATC